>NW_026967753.1:0-187000 GCF_028390025.1 Pseudophryne corroboree
GAAAAATGCAAAGGTACAAGACAGCTTTTCCTTGCCAATATCTCTCTTTTGCAAAGAGCTGCGCATTGGAAAATTCAGGGCTATGCCGTGTAGATGATGGCCTAACAGGAGGCTTTAAAATTTTCTTTCTAGTGTCCTTCGTTTGGGAGAAAAATGCAAAGGTACAAGACAGCTTTTCCTTGCCAATATCTCTCTTTTGCAAAGAACTACGCATTGGAAAATTCAGGGCTATACCGTGTAGATGAAGCACTAACAGGAGGCTTTAAAATTTTCTTTCTAGTGTCCTTCGTTTGGGAGAAAAATGCAAAGGTACAAGACAGCTTTTCCTTGCCAATATCTCTCTTTTGCAAAGAGCTGCGCATTGGAAAATTCAGGGCTATGCCGTGTAGATGATGGCCTAACAGGAGGATTTAAAATTTTCTTTCTAGTGTCCTTCGTTTGGGAGAAAAATGCAAAGGTACAAGACAGCTTTTCCTTGCCAATATCTCTCTTTTGCAAAGAGCTACGCATTGGAAAATTCAGGGCTATACCGTGTAGATGAAGCACTAACAGGAGGCTTTAAAATTTTCATTCTAGTGTCCTTCGTTTGGGAGAAAAATGTAAAGGTACAAGACAGCTTTTCCTTGACAATATCTCACTTTTGCAAAGAGCTGCGCATTGGAAAATTCAGGGCTATGCCGTTTAGATGATGGCCTAACAGGAGGCTTTAAAATTTTCTTTCTAGTGTCCTTCGTTTGGGAGAAAAATGCAAAGGTACAAGACAGCTTTTCCTTACCAATTTCTCTCTTTTGCAAAGAGCTGCGCATTGGAAAATTCAGGGCTATGCCGTGTAGATGATGGCCTAACAGGAGGCTTTAAAATTTTCTTTCTAGTGTCCTTCGTTTGGGAGAAAAATGCAAAGGTACAAGACAGCTTTTGCTTGCCAATATCTCTCTTTTGCAAAGAGCTACGCATTGGAAAATTCAGGGCTATACCGTGTAGATGAAGCATTAACAGGAGGCTTTAAAATTTTCTTTCTAGTGTCCTTCGTTTGGGAGAAAAATGCAAAGGTACAAGACAGCTTTTCCTTGCCAATATCTCTTTTGCAAAGAGCTGCGCATTGGAAAATTCAGGGTTATGCCGTGTAGATGATAGCCTAACAGGAGGATTTAAAATTTTCTATCTAGTGTCCTTCGTTTGGGAGAAAAATGCAAAGGTACAAGACAGCTTTTCCTTGCCAATATCTCTCTTTTGCAAAGAGCTACGCATTGGAAAATTCAGGGCTATGTCGTGTAGATGATGGCCTAACAGGAGGCTTTAAAATTTTCTTTCTAGTGTCCTTCGTTTGGGAGAAAAATGCAAAGGTACAAGACATCTTTTCCTTGCCAATATCTCTCTTTTGCAAAGAGCTACGCATTGGAAAATTCAGGGCTATGCCGTGTAGATGAAGCCCTAACAGGAGGCTTTAAAATTTTCATTCTAGTGTGCTTCGTTTGGGAGAAAAATGCAAAGGTACAATACAGCTTTTCTTTGCCAATATCTCTCTTTTGCAAAGAGCTACGCATTGGAAAATTCAGGGCTATGCCGTGTAGATGAAGCCCTAACAGGAGGCTTTAAAATTTTCATTCTAGTGTCCTTCGTTTGGGAGAAAAATGCAAAGGTACAAGACAGCTTTTCCTTGCCAATACCTCTCTTTTGCAAAGAGCTACGCATTGGAAAATTCAGGGCTATGCCGTGTAGATGAAGCCCTAACAGGAGGCTTTTAAAATTTTCATTCTAGTGTCCTTCGTTTGGGAGAAAAATGCAAAGGTACAATACAGCTTTTCCTTGCCAATATCTCTCTTTTCCAAAGACCTACGCATTTGAAAATTCAGGGCTATACCGTGTAGATGAAGCCCTAACAGGAGGCTTTAAAATTTTCATTCTAGTGTCCTTCGTTTGGGAGAAAAATGCAAAGGTACAAGACAGCTTTTCCTTGCCAATATCTCTCTTTTGCAAAGAGCTACGCATTGGACAATTCAGGGCTATGCCGTGTAGATGAAGCCCTAACAGGAGGCTTTAAAATTTTCATTCTAGTGTCCTTCGTTTGGGAGGAAAATGCAAGGTACAATACAGCTTTTCCTTGCCAATATCTCTCTTTTGCAAAGAGCTACGCATTGGAAAATTCAGGGCTATACCGTGTAGATGAAGCACTAACAGGAGGCTTTAAAATTTTCATTCTAGTGTCCTTCGTTTGGGAGAAAAATGCAAAGGATCAAGACAGCTTTTCCTTGCCAATATCTCTCTTTTGCAAAGAGCTACGCATTGGAAAATTCAGGGCTATGCCGTGTAGACGATGGAATAACAGGAGGCTTTAAAATTTTCTTTCTAGTGTCCTTCGTTTGGGAGAAAAATGCAAAGGTACAAGACAGCTTTTCCTTGCCAATATCTCTCTTTTGCAAAGAGCTGCGCATTGGAAAATTCAGGGCTATGCCGTGTAGATGATGGCCTAACAGGAGGCTTTAAAATTTTCTTTCTAGTGTCCTTCGTTTGGGAGAAAAATGCAAAGGTACAAGACAGCTTTTCCTTGCCAATATCTCTCTTTTGCAAAGAACTACGCATTGGAAAATTCAGGGCTATACCGTGTAGATGAAGCACTAACAGGAGGCTTTAAAATTTTCTTTCTAGTGTCCTTCGTTTGGGAGAAAAATGCAAAGGTACAAGACAGCTTTTCCTTGCCAATATCTCTCTTTTGCAAAGAGCTGCGCATTGGAAAATTCAGGGCTATGCCGTGTAGATGATGGCCTAACAGGAGGCTTTAAAATTTTCTTTCTAGTGTCCTTCGTTTGGTAGAAAAATGCAAAGGTACAAGACAGCTTTTCCTTGCCAATATCTCTCTTTTGCAAAGAGCTGCGCATTGGAAAATTCAGGGCTATGCCGTGTAGATGATGGCCTAACAGGAGGATTTAAAATTTTCTTTCTAGTGTCCTTCGTTTGGGAGAAAAATGCAAAGGTACAAGACAGCTTTTCCTTGCCAATATCTCTCTTTTGCAAAGAACTACGCATTGGAAAATTCAGGGCTATACCGTGTAGATGAAGCACTAACAGGAGGCTTTAAAATTTTCATTCTAGTGTCCTTCGTTTGGGAGAAAAATGTAAAGGTACAAGACAGCTTTTCCTTGACAATATCTCACTTTTGCAAAGAGCTGCGCATTGGAAAATTCAGGGCTATGCCGTTTAGATGATGGCCTAACAGGAGGCTTTAAAATTTTCTTTCTAGTGTCCTTCGTTTGGGAGAAAAATGCAAAGGTACAAGACAGCTTTTCCTTGCCAATTTCTCTCTTTTGCAAAGAGCTGCGCATTGGAAAATTCAGGGCTATGCCGTGTAGATGATGGCCTAACAGGAGGCTTTAAAATTTTCTTTCTAGTGTCCTTCGTTTGGGAGAAAAATGCAAAGGTACAAGACAGCTTTTGCTTGCCAATATCTCTCTTTTGCAAAGAGCTACGCATTGGAAAATTCAGGGCTATACCGTGTAGATGAAGCATTAACAGGAGGCTTTAAAATTTTCTTTCTAGTGTCCTTCGTTTGGGAGAAAAATGCAAAGGTACAAGACAGCTTTTCCTTGCCAATATCTCTTTTGCAAAGAGCTGCGCATTGGAAAATTCAGGGTTATGCCGTGTAGATGATAGCCTAACAGGAGGCTTTAAAATTTTCTTTCTAGTGTCCTTCTTTTGGGAGAAAAATGCAAAGGTACAAGACAGCTTTTCCTTGCCAATATCTCTCTTTTGCAAAGAGCTGCGCATTGGAAAATTCAGGGCTATGCCGTGTAGATGATGGCCTAACAGGAGGATTTAAAATTTTCTATCTAGTGTCCTTCGTTTGGGAGAAAAATGCAAAGGTACAAGACAGCTTTTCCTTGCCAATATCTCTCTTTTGCAAAGAGCTACGCATTGGAAAATTCAGGGCTATGTCGTGTAGATGATGGCATAACAGGAGGCTTTAAAATTTTCTTTCTAGTGTCCTTCGTTTAGGAGAAAAATGCAAAGGTACAAGACAGCTTTTCCTTGCCAATATCTCTCTTTTGCAAAGAGCTGCGCATTGGAAAATTCAGGGCTATGCCGTGTAGATGATGGCCTAACAGGAGGCTTTAAAATTTTCTTTCTAGTGTCCTTCGTTTGGGAGAAAAATGCAACGGTACAAGACAGCTTTTCCTTGCCAATATCTCTCTTTTGCAAAGAGCTGCGCATTGGAAAATTCAGGGTTATGCCGTGTAGATGATAGCCTAACAGGAGGCTTTAAAATTTTCATTCTAGTGTCTTTCGTTTGGGAGAAAAATGCAAAGGTACAATACAGCTTTTCCTTGCCAATATCTCTCTTTTGCAAAGAGCTACGCATTGGAAAATTCAGGGCTATGCCGTGTAGATGAAGCACTAACAGGAGGCTTTAAAATTTTCATTCTAGTGTCCTTCGTTTGGGAGAAAAATGCAAAGGATCAAGACAGATTTTCCTTGCCAATATCTCTCTTTTGCAAAGAGCTACGCATTGGAAAATTCAGGGCTATGCCGTGTAGACGATGGAATAACAGGAGGCTTTAAAATTTTCTTTCTAGTGTCCTTCGTTTGGGAGAAAAATGCAAAGGTACAAGACAGCTTTTCCTTGCCAATATCTCTCTTTTGCAAAGAGATACGCATTGAAAAATTCAGGGCTATACCGTGTAGATGAAGCACTAACAGGAGGCTTTAAAATTTCCATTCTAGTGTCCTTCGTTTGGGAGAAAAATGTAAAGGTACAAGACAGCTTTTCCTTGCCAATATCTCTCTTTTGCAAAGAGCTACGCATTGGAAAATTCAGGGCTATGCCGTGTAGATGAAGCCCTAACAGGAGGCTTTAAAATTTTCATTCTAGTGTCCTTCGTTTGGGAGAAAAATGCAAAGGTACAAGACAGCTTTTCCTTGCCAATACCTCTCTTTTGCAAAGAGCTACGCATTGGAAAATTCAGGGCTATGCCGTGTAGATGAAGCCCTAACAGGAGGCTTTTAAAATTTTCATTCTAGTGTCCTTCGTTTGGGAGAAAAATGCAAAGGTACAATACAGCTTTTCCTTGCCAATATCTCTCTTTTCCAAAGACCTACGCATTTGAAAATTCAGGGCTATACCGTGTAGATGAAGCCCTAACAGGAGGCTTTAAAATTTTCATTCTAGTGTCCTTCGTTTGGGAGAAAAATGCAAAGGTACAAGACAGCTTTTCCTTGCCAATATCTCTCTTTTGCAAAGAGCTACGCATTGGACAATTCAGGGCTATGCCGTGTAGATGAAGCCCTAACAGGAGGCTTTAAAATTTTCATTCTAGTGTCCTTCGTTTGGGAGGAAAATGCAAGGTACAATACAGCTTTTCCTTGCCAATATCTCTCTTTTGCAAAGAGCTACGCATTGGAAAATTCAGGGCTATACCGTGTAGATGAAGCACTAACAGGAGGCTTTAAAATTTTCATTCTAGTGTCCTTCGTTTGGGAGAAAAATGCAAAGGATCAAGACAGCTTTTCCTTGCCAATATCTCTCTTTTGCAAAGAGCTACGCATTGGAAAATTCAGGGCTATGCCGTGTAGACGATGGAATAACAGGAGGCTTTAAAATTTTCTTTCTAGTGTCCTTCGTTTGGGAGAAAAATGCAAAGGTACAAGACAGCTTTTCCTTGCCAATATCTCTCTTTTGCAAAGAGCTGCGCATTGGAAAATTCAGGGCTATGCCGTGTAGATGATGGCCTAACAGGAGGCTTTAAAATTTTCTTTCTAGTGTCCTTCGTTTGGGAGAAAAATGCAAAGGTACAAGACAGCTTTTCCTTGCCAATATCTCTCTTTTGCAAAGAACTACGCATTGGAAAATTCAGGGCTATACCGTGTAGATGAAGCACTAACAGGAGGCTTTAAAATTTTCTTTCTAGTGTCCTTCGTTTGGGAGAAAAATGCAAAGGTACAAGACAGCTTTTCCTTGCCAATATCTCTCTTTTGCAAAGAGCTGCGCATTGGAAAATTCAGGGCTATGCCGTGTAGATGATGGCCTAACAGGAGGCTTTAAAATTTTCTTTCTAGTGTCCTTCGTTTGGTAGAAAAATGCAAAGGTACAAGACAGCTTTTCCTTGCCAATATCTCTCTTTTGCAAAGAGCTGCGCATTGGAAAATTCAGGGCTATGCCGTGTAGATGATGGCCTAACAGGAGGATTTAAAATTTTCTTTCTAGTGTCCTTCGTTTGGGAGAAAAATGCAAAGGTACAAGACAGCTTTTCCTTGCCAATATCTCTCTTTTGCAAAGAACTACGCATTGGAAAATTCAGGGCTATACCGTGTAGATGAAGCACTAACAGGAGGCTTTAAAATTTTCATTCTAGTGTCCTTCGTTTGGGAGAAAAATGTAAAGGTACAAGACAGCTTTTCCTTGACAATATCTCACTTTTGCAAAGAGCTGCGCATTGGAAAATTCAGGGCTATGCCGTTTAGATGATGGCCTAACAGGAGGCTTTAAAATTTTCTTTCTAGTGTCCTTCGTTTGGGAGAAAAATGCAAAGGTACAAGACAGCTTTTCCTTGCCAATTTCTCTCTTTTGCAAAGAGCTGCGCATTGGAAAATTCAGGGCTATGCCGTGTAGATGATGGCCTAACAGGAGGCTTTAAAATTTTCTTTCTAGTGTCCTTCGTTTGGGAGAAAAATGCAAAGGTACAAGACAGCTTTTGCTTGCCAATATCTCTCTTTTGCAAAGAGCTACGCATTGGAAAATTCAGGGCTATACCGTGTAGATGAAGCATTAACAGGAGGCTTTAAAATTTTCTTTCTAGTGTCCTTCGTTTGGGAGAAAAATGCAAAGGTACAAGACAGCTTTTCCTTGCCAATATCTCTTTTGCAAAGAGCTGCGCATTGGAAAATTCAGGGTTATGCCGTGTAGATGATAGCCTAACAGGAGGCTTTAAAATTTTCTTTCTAGTGTCCTTCTTTTGGGAGAAAAATGCAAAGGTACAAGACAGCTTTTCCTTGCCAATATCTCTCTTTTGCAAAGAGCTGCGCATTGGAAAATTCAGGGCTATGCCATGTAGATGATGGCCTAACAGGAGGATTTAAAATTTTCTATCTAGTGTCCTTCGTTTGGGAGAAAAATGCAAAGGTACAAGACAGCTTTTCCTTGCCAATATCTCTCTTTTGCAAAGAGCTACGCATTGGAAAATTCAGGGCTATGTCGTGTAGATGATGGCATAACAGGAGGCTTTAAAATTTTCTTTCTAGTGTCCTTCGTTTAGGAGAAAAATGCAAAGGTACAAGACAGCTTTTCCTTGCCAATATCTCTCTTTTGCAAAGAGCTGCGCATTGGAAAATTCAGGGCTATGCCGTGTAGATGATGGCCTAACAGGAGGCTTTAAAATTTTCTTTCTAGTGTCCTTCGTTTGGGAGAAAAATGCAACGGTACAAGACAGCTTTTCCTTGCCAATATCTCTCTTTTGCAAAGAGCTGCGCATTGGAAAATTCAGGGTTATGCCGTGTAGATGATAGCCTAACAGGAGGCTTTAAAATTTTCATTCTAGTGTCTTTCGTTTGGGAGAAAAATGCAAAGGTACAATACAGCTTTTCCTTGCCAATATCTCTCTTTTGCAAAGAGCTACGCATTGGAAAATTCAGGGCTATACCGTGTAGATGAAGCCCTAACAGGAGGCTTTAAAATTTTCATTCTAGTGTCCTTCGTTTGGGAGAAAAATGCAAAGGATCAAGACAGCTTTTCCTTGCCAATATCTCTCTTTTGCAAAGAGCTACGCATTGGAAAATTCAGGGCTATGCCGTGTAGACGATGGAATAACAGGAGGCTTTAAAATTTTCTTTCTAGTGTCCTTCGTTTGGGAGAAAAATGCAAAGGTACAAGACAGCTTTTCCTTGCCAATATCTCTCTTTTGCAAAGAGATACGCATTGAAAAATTCAGGGCTATACCGTGTAGATGAAGCACTAACAGGAGGCTTTAAAATTTCCATTCTAGTGTCCTTCGTTTGGGAGAAAAATGTAAAGGTACAAGACAGCTTTTCCTTGCCAATATCTCACTTTTGCAAAGAGCTGCGCATTGGAAAATTCAGGGCTATGCCGTGCAGATGATGGCCTAACAGGAGGCTTTAAAATTTTCTTTCTAGTGTCCTTCGTTTGGGAGAAAAATGCAAAGGTACAAGACAGCTTTTCCTTGCCAATATCTCTCTTTTGCAAAGAGCTGCGCATTGGAAAATTCAGGGCTATGCCGTGTAGATGATGGCCTAACAGGAGGCTTTAAAATTTTCTTTCTAGTGTCCTTCGTTTGGGAGAAAAATGCAAAGGTACAAGACAGCTTTTCCTTGCCAATATCTCTCTTTTGCAAAGAACTACGCATTGGAAAATTCAGGGCTATACCGTGTAGATGAAGCACTAACAGGAGGCTTTAAAATTTTCTTTCTAGTGTCCTTCGTTTGGGAGAAAAATGCAAAGGTACAAGACAGCTTTTCCTTGCCAATATCTCTCTTTTGCAAAGAGCTGCGCATTGGAAAATTCAGGGCTATGCCGTGTAGATGATGGCCTAACAGGAGGCTTTAAAATTTTCTTTCTAGTGTCCTTCGTTTGGTAGAAAAATGCAAAGGTACAAGACAGCTTTTCCTTGCCAATATCTCTCTTTTGCAAAGAGCTGCGCATTGGAAAATTCAGGGCTATGCCGTGTAGATGATGGCCTAACAGGAGGCTTTAAAATTTTCTTTCTAGTGTCCTTCGTTTGGGAGAAAAATGCAAAGGTACAAGACAGCTTTTCCTTGCCAATATCTCTCTTTTGCAAAGAGCTACGCATTGGAAAATTCAGGGCTATACCGTGTAGATGAAGCACTAACAGGAGGCTTTAAAATTTTCATTCTAGTGTCCTTCGTTTGGGAGAAAAATGTAAAGGTACAAGACAGCTTTTCCTTGACAATATCTCACTTTTGCAAAGAGCTGCGCATTGGAAAATTCAGGGCTATGCCGTTTAGATGATGGCCTAACAGGAGGCTTTAAAATTTTCTTTCTAGTGTCCTTCGTTTGGGAGAAAAATGCAAAGGTACAAGACAGCTTTTCCTTGCCAATTTCTCTCTTTTGCAAAGAGCTGCGCATTGGAAAATTCAGGGCTATGCCGTGTAGATGATGGCCTAACAGGAGGCTTTAAAATTTTCTTTCTAGTGTCCTTCGTTTGGGAGAAAAATGCAAAGGTACAAGACAGCTTTTGCTTGCCAATATCTCTCTTTTGCAAAGAGCTACGCATTGGAAAATTCAGGGCTATACCGTGTAGATGAAGCACTAACAGGAGGCTTTAAAATTTTCTTTCTAGTGTCCTTCGTTTGGGAGAAAAATGCAAAGGTACAAGACAGCTTTTCCTTGCCAATATCTCTTTTGCAAAGAGCTGCGCATTGGAAAATTCAGGGTTATGCCGTGTAGATGAGAGCCTAACAGGAGGCTTTAAAATTTTCTTTCTAGTGTCCTTCTTTTGGGAGAAAAATGCAAAGGTACAAGAAAGCTTTTCCTTGCCAATATCTCTCTTTTGCAAAGAGCTGCGCATTGGAAAATTCAGGGCTATGCCGTGTAGATGATGGCCTAACAGGAGGATTTAAAATTTTCTATCTAGTGTCCTTCGTTTGGGAGAAAAATGCAAAGGTACAAGACAGCTTTTCCTTGCCAATATCTCTCTTTTGCAAAGAGCTACGCATTGGAAAATTCAGGGCTATGTCGTGTAGATGATGGCCTAACAGGAGGCTTTAAAATTTTCTTTCTAGTGTCCTTCGTTTGGGAGAAAAATGCAAAGGTACAAGAAAGCTTTTCCTTGCCAATATCTCTCTTTTGCAAAGAGCTACGCATTGGAAAATTCAGGGCTATACCGTGTAGATGAAGCACTAACAGGAGACTTTAAAATTTTCTTTCTAGTGTCCTTCGTTTGGGAGAAAAATGTAAAGGTACAAGACAGCTTTTCCTTGCCAATATCTCACTTTTGCAAAGAGCTGCGCATTGGAAAATTCAGGGCTATGCCGTGTAGATGATGGCCTAACAGGAGGCTTTAAAATTTTCTTTATAGTGTCCTTCGTTTGGGAGAAAAATGCAACGGTACAAGACAGCTTTTCCTTGCCAATATCTCTCTTTTGCAAAGAGCTGCGCATTGGAAAATTCAGGGTTATGCCGTGTAGATGATAGCCTAACAGGAGGCTTTAAAATTTTTATTCTAGTGTCCTTCGTTTGGGAGAAAAATGTAAAGGTACAAGACAGCTTTTCCTTGCCAATATCTCACTTTTGCAAAGAGCTACGCATTGGAAAATTCAGGGCTATACCGTGTAGATGAAGCACTAACAGGAGGCTTTAAAATTTTCATTCTAGTGTCCTTCGTTTGGGAGAAAAATGTAAAGGCACAAGACAGCTTTTCCTTGCCAATATCTCACTTTTGCAAAGAGCTGCGCATTGGAAAATTCAGGGCTATGCCGTGCAGATGATGGCCTAACAGGAGGCTTTAAAATTTTCTTTCTAGTGTCCTTCGTTTGGGTGAAAAATGCAAAGGTACAATACAGCTTTTCCTTGCCAATATCTCTCTTTTGTAAAGAGCTACGCATTGGAAAATTCAGGGCTATACCGTGTAGATGAAGCCCTAACAGGAGGCTTTAAAATTTTCATTCTAGTGTCCTTCGTTTGGGAGAAAAATGCAAAGGTACAAGACAGCTTTTCCTTGCCAATATCTCTCTTTTGCAAAGAGCTACGCATTGGAAAATTCAGGGCTATGCCGTGTAGATGAAGCCCTAACAGGAGGCTTTAAAATTTTCATTCTAGTGTCCTTCGTTTGGTAGAAAAATGCAAAGGTACAATACAGCTTTTCCTTGCCAATATCTCTCTTTTGCAAAGAGCTACGCATTGGACAATTCAGGGTTATGCCGTGTAGATGAAGCCCTAACAGGAGGCTTTAAAATTTTCATTCTAGTGTCCTTCGTTTGGGAGAAAAATGCAAAGGTACAATACAGCTTTTCCTTGCAAATATCTCTCTTTTGCAAAGAGCTACGCATTGGAAAATTCAGGGCTATGCCGTGTAGATGAAGCCCTAACAGGAGGCTTTAAAATTTTCATTGTAGTGTCCTTCGTTTGGGAGAAAAATGCAAAGGTACAAGACAGCTTTTCCTTGCCAATACCTCTCTTTTGCAAAGAGCTACGCATTTGAAAATTCAGGGCTATGCCGTGTAGATGAAGCCCTAACAGGAGGCTTTAAAATTTTCATTCTAGTGTCCTTCGTTTGGGAGAAAAATGCAAAGGTACAATACAGCTTTTCCTTGCCAATATCTCTCTTTTGCAAAGAGCTACGCATTGGAAAATCCAGGGCTATACCGTGTAGATGAAGCCCTAACAGGAGGCTTTAACATTTTCATTCTAGTGTCCTTCGTCTGGGAGAAAAATGCAAAGGTACAAGACAGCTTTTCCTTGCCAATATCTCTCTTTTGCAAAGAGCTACGCATTGGAAAATTCAGGGCTATGCCGTGTAGATGAAGCCCTAACAGGAGGCTTTAAAATTTTCATTCTAGTGCCCTTCGTTTGGGAGAAAAATGCAAAGGTACAATACAGCTTTTCCTTGCCAATATCTCTCTTTTGCAAAGAGCTACGCATTGGAAAATTCAGGGCTATGCCGTGTAGATGAAGCCCTAACAGGAGGCTTTAAAATTTTCATTCTAGTGTCCTTTGTTTGGGAGAAAAATGCAAAGGTACAAGACAGCTTTTCCTTGCCAATACCTCTCTTTTGCAAAGAGCTACGCATTGGAAAATTCAGGGCTATGCCGTGTAGATGAAGCCCTAACAGGAGGCTTTTAAAATTTTCATTCTAGTGTCCTTCGTTTGGGAGAAAAATGCAAAGGTACAATACAGCTTTTCCTTGCCAATATCTCTCTTTTGCAAAGACCTACGCATTTGAAAATTCAGGGCTATACCGTGTAGATGAAGCCCTAACAGGAGGCTTTAAAATTTTCATTCTAGTGTCCTTCGTTTGGGAGAAAAATGCAAAGGTACAAGACAGCTTTTCCTTGCCAATATCTCTCTTTTGCAAAGAGCTACGCATTGGACAATTCAGGGCTATGCCGTGTAGATGAAGCCCTAACAGGAGGCTTTAAAATTTTCATTCTAGTGTCCTTCGTTTGGGAGGAAAATGCAAGGTACAATACAGCTTTTCCTTGCCAATATCTCTAATTTGCAAAGAGCTACGCATTGGAAAATTCAGGGCTATACCGTGTAGATGAAGCCCTAAAAGGAGGCTTTAAAATTTTCATTCTAGTGTCCTTCGTTTGGGAGAAAAATGCAAAGGTACAATACAGCTTTTCCTTGCCAATATCTCTCTTTTGCAAAGAGCTACGCATTGGAAAATTCAGGGCTATACCGTGTAGATGAAGCACTAACAGGAGGCTTTAAAATGTTCATTCTAGTGTCCTTCGTTTGGGAGAAAAATGCAAAGGATCAAGACAGCTTTTCCTTGCCAATATTTCTCTTTTGCAAAGAGCTACGCATTGGAAAATTCAGGGCTATGCCGTGTAGATGATGGAATAACAGGAGGCTTTAAAATTTTCTTTCTAGTGTCCTTCGTTTGGGAGAAAAATGCAAAGGTACAAGACAGCTTTTCCTTGCCAATATCTCTCTTTTGCAAAGAGCTACGCTTTGGAAAATTCAGGGCTATACCGTGTAGATGAAGCACTAACAGGAGGCTTTAAAATTTTCTTTCTAGTGTCCTTCGTTTGGGAGAAAAATGCAAAGGTACAAGACAGCTTTTCCTTGCCAATATCTCTCTTTTGCAAAGAGCTGCGCATTGGAAAATTCAGGGCTATGCCGTGTAGATGATGGCCTAACAGGAGGCTTTAAAATTTTCTTTCTAGTGTCCTTCGTTTGGGAGAAAAATGCAAAGGTACAAGACAGCTTTTCCTTGCCAATATCTCTCTTTTGCAAAGAACTACGCATTGGAAAATTCAGGGCTATACCGTGTAGATGAAGCACTAACAGGAGGCTTTAAAATTTTCTTTCTAGTGTCCTTCGTTTGGGAGAAAAATGCAAAGGTACAAGACAGCTTTTCCTTGCCAATATCTCTCTTTTGCAAAGAGCTGCGCATTGGAAAATTCAGGGCTATGCCGTGTAGATGAAGCCCTAACAGGAGGCTTTAAAATTTTCATTCTAGTGTCCTTTGTTTGGGAGAAAAATGCAAAGGTACAAGACAGCTTTTCCTTGCCAATACCTCTCTTTTGCAAAGAGCTACGCATTGGAAAATTCAGGGCTATGCCGTGTAGATGAAGCCCTAACAGGAGGCTTTTAAAATTTTCATTCTAGTGTCCTTCGTTTGGGAGAAAAATGCAAAGGTACAATACAGCTTTTCCTTGCCAATATCTCTCTTTTGCAAAGACCTACGCATTTGAAAATTCAGGGCTATACCGTGTAGATGAAGCCCTAACAGGAGGCTTTAAAATTTTCATTCTAGTGTCCTTCGTTTGGGAGAAAAATGCAAAGGTACAAGACAGCTTTTCCTTGCCAATATCTCTCTTTTGCAAAGAGCTACGCATTGGACAATTCAGGGCTATGCCGTGTAGATGAAGCCCTAACAGGAGGCTTTAAAATTTTCATTCTAGTGTCCTTCGTTTGGGAGGAAAATGCAAGGTACAATACAGCTTTTCCTTGCCAATATCTCTAATTTGCAAAGAGCTACGCATTGGAAAATTCAGGGCTATACCGTGTAGATGAAGCCCTAACAGGAGGCTTTAAAATTTTCATTCTAGTGTCCTTCGTTTGGGAGAAAAATGCAAAGGGACAATACAGCTTTTCCTTGCCAATATCTCTCTTTTGCAAAGAGCTACGCATTGGAAAATTCAGGGCTATACCGTGTAGATGAAGCACTAACAGGAGGCTTTAAAATGTTCATTCTAGTGTCCTTCGTTTGGGAGAAAAATGCAAATGATCAAGACAGCTTTTCCTTGCCAATATCTCTCTTTTGCAAAGAGCTACGCATTGGAAAATTCAGGGCTATGCCGTGTAGACGATGGAATAACAGGAGGCTTTAAAATTTTCTTTCTAGTGTCCTTCGTTTGGGAGAAAAATGCAAAGGTACAAGACAGCTTTTCCTTGCCAATATCTCTCTTTTGCAAAGAGCTACGCTTTGGAAAATTCAGGGCTATACCGTGTAGATGAAGCACTAACAGGAGGCTTTAAAATTTTCATTCTAGTGTCCTTCGTTTGGGAGAAAAATGTAAAGGTACAAGACAGCTTTTCCTTGCCAATATCTCACTTTTGCAAAGAGCTGCGCATTGGAAAATTCAGGGCTATGCCGTGCAGATGATGGCCTAACAGGAGGCTTTAAAATTTTCTTTCTAGTGTCCTTCGTTTGGGAGAAAAATGCAAAGGTACAAGACAGCTTTTCCTTGCCAATATCTCTCTTTTGCAAAGAACTACGCATTGGAAAATTCAGGGCTATACCGTGTAGATGAAGCACTAACAGGAGGCTTTAAAATTTTCTTTCTAGTGTCCTTCGTTTGGGAGAAAAATGCAAAGGTACAAGACAGCTTTTCCTTGCCAATATCTCTCTTTTGCAAAGAGCTGCGCATTGGAAAATTCAGGGCTATGCCGTGTAGATGATGGCCTAACAGGAGGCTTTAAAATTTTCTTTCTAGTGTCCTTCGTTTGGTAGAAAAATGCAAAGGTACAAGACAGCTTTTCCTTGCCAATATCTCTCTTTTGCAAAGAGCTGCGCATTGGAAAATTCAGGGCTATGCCGTGTAGATGATGGCCTAACAGGAGGCTTTAAAATTTTCTTTCTAGTGTCCTTCGTTTGGGAGAAAAATGCAAAGGTACAAGACAGCTTTTCCTTGCCAATATCTCTCTTTTGCAAAGAGCTACGCATTGGAAAATTCAGGGCTATGCCGTGTAGATGAAGCCCTAACAGGAGGCTTTAAAATTTTCATTCTAGTGTCCTTCATTTGGGAGAAAAATGCAAAGGAACAATACAGCTTTTCCTTGCCAATATCTCTCTTTTGCAAAGAGCTACGCATTGGAAAATTAAGGGCTATGCCGTGTAGATGAAGCCCTAACAGGAGGCTTTAAAATTTTCATTCTAGTGTCCATCGTTTGGGAGAAAAATGCAAAGGTACAATACAGCTTTTCCTTGCAAATATCTCTCTTTTGCAAAGAGCTACGCATTGGAAAATTCAGGGCTATGCCGTGTAGATGAAGCCCTAACAGGAGGCTATAAAATTTTCATTCTAGTGTCCTTCGTTTGGGAGAAAAATGCAAAGGTACAAGACAGCTTTTCCTTGCCAATACCTCTCTTTTGCAAAGAGCTACGCATTGGAAAATTCAGGGCTATGCCGTGTAGATGAAGCCCTAACAGGAGGCTTTAAAATTTTCATTATAGTGTCCTTCGTTTGGGAGAAAAATGCAAAGGTACAATACAGCTTTTCCTTGCCAATATCTCTCTTTTGCAAAGAGCTACGCATTGGAAAATTCAGGGCTATACCGTGTAGATGAAGCCCTAACAGGAGGCTTTAAAATTTTCATTCTAGTGTCCTTTGTTTGGGAGAAAAATGCAAAGGTACAAGACAGCTTTTCCTTGCCAATACCTCTCTTTTGCAAAGAGCTACGCATTGGAAAATTCAGGGCTATGCCGTGTAGATGAAGCCCTAACAGGAGGCTTTTAAAATTTTCATTCTAGTGTCCTTCGTTTGGGAGAAAAATGCAAAGGTACAATACAGCTTTTCCTTGCCAATATCTCTCTTTTGCAAAGACCTACGCATTTGAAAATTCAGGGCTATACCGTGTAGATGAAGCCCTAACAGGAGGCTTTAAAATTTTCATTCTAGTGTCCTTCGTTTGGGAGAAAAATGCAAAGGTACAAGACAGCTTTTCCTTGCCAATATCTCTCTTTTGCAAAGAGCTACGCATTGGACAATTCAGGGCTATGCCGTGTAGATGAAGCTCTAACAGGAGGCTTTAAAATTTTCATTCTAGTGTCCTTCGTTTGGGAGAAAAATGCAAGGTACAATACAGCTTTTCCTTGCCAATATCTCTAATTTGCAAAGAGCTACGCATTGGAAAATTCAGGGCTATACCGTGTAGATGAAGCCCTAACAGGAGGCTTTAAAATTTTCATTCTAGTGTCCTTCGTTTGGATGAAAAATGCAAAGGTACAATACAGCTTTTCCTTGCCAATATCTTTTTTTTGCAAAGAGCTACGCATTGGAAAATTCAGGGCTATACCGTGTAGATGAAGCACTAACAGGAGGCTTTAAAATGTTCATTCTAGTGTCCTTCGTTTGGGAGAAAAATGCAAAGGATCAAGACAGCTTTTCCATGCCAATATCTCTCTTTTGCAAAGAGCTACGCATTGGAAAATTCAGGGCTATGCCGTGTAGACGATGGAATAACAGGAGGCTTTAAAATTTTCTTTCTAGTGTCCTTCGTTTGGGAGAAAAATGCAAAGGTACAAGACAGCTTTTCCTTGCCAATATCTCTCTTTTGCAAAGAGCTACGCTTTGGAAAATTCAGGGCTATACCGTGTAGATGAAGCACTAACAGGAGGCTTTAAAATTTTCATTCTAGTGTCCTTCGTTTGGGAGAAAAATGTAAAGGTACAAGACAGCTTTTCCTTGCCAATATCTCACTTTTGCAAAGAGCTGCGCATTGGAAAATTCAGGGCTATGCCGTGCAGATGATGGCCTAACAGGAGGCTTTAAAATTTTCTTTCTAGTGTCCTTCGTTTGGGAGAAAAATGCAAAGGTACAAGACAGCTTTTCCTTGCCAATATCTCTCTTTTGCAAAGAGCTGCGCATTGGAAAATTCAGGGCTATGCCGTGTAGATGATGGCCTAACAGGAGGCTTTAAAATTTTCTTTCTAGTGTCCTTCGTTTGGGAGAAAAATGCAAAGGTACAAGACAGCTTTTCCTTGCCAATATCTCTCTTTTGCAAAGAGCTGCGCATTGGAAAATTCAGGGCTATGCCGTGTAGATGATGGCCTAACAGGAGGCTTTAACATTTTCTTTCTAGTGTCCTTCGTTTGGTAGAAAAATGCAAAGGTACAAGACAGCTTTTCCTTGCCAATATCTCTCTTTTGCAAAGAGCTGCGCATTGGAAAATTCAGGGCTATGCCGTGTAGATGATGGCCTAACAGGAGGCTTTAAAATTTTCTTTCTAGTGTCCTTCGTTTGGGAGAAAAATGCAAAGGTACAAGACAGCTTTTCCTTGCCAATATCTCTCTTTTGCAAAGAGCTACGCATTGGAAAATTCAGGGCTATACCGTGTAGATGAAGCACTAACAGGAGGCTTTAAAATTTTCTTTCTAGTGTCCTTCGTTTGGGAGAAAAATGCAAAGGTACAAGACAGCTTTTCCTTGCCAATATCTCTCTTTTGCAAAGAGCTACGCATTGGAAAATTTAGGGCTATACCATGTAGATGAAGCCCTAACAGGAGGCTTTAAAATTTTCATTCTAGTGTCCTTCGTTTGGGAGAAAAATGCAAAGGATCAAGACAGCTTTTCCTTGCCAATATCTCTCTTTTGCAAAGAGCTACGCATTGGAAAATTAAGGGCTATGCCGTGTAGATGAAGCCCTAACAGTAGGCTTTAAAATTTTCATTCTAGTGTCCTTCGTTTGGGAGAAAAATGCAAAGGTACAATACAGCTTTTCCTTGCCAATATATCTCTTTTGCAAAGAGCTACGCATTGGAAAATTCAGGGCTATGCCGTGTAGATGAAGCCCTAACAGGAGGCTTTAAAATTTTCATTCTAGTGTCCTTCGTTTGGGAGAAAAATGCAAAGGTACAAGACAGCTTTTCCTTGCCAATACCTCTCTTTTGCAAAGAGCTACGCATTGGAAAATTCAAGGCTATGCCGTGTAGATGAAGCCCTAACAGGAGGCTTTAAAATTTTCATTCTAGTGTCCTTCGTTTGGGAGAAAAATGCAAACATACAATACAGCTTTTCCTTGCCAATATCTCTCTTTTGCAAAGAGCTACGCATTGGAAAATTCAGAGCTATGCCGTGTAGATGAAGCCCTAACAGGAGGCTTTAAAATTTTCATTCTAGTGTCCTTCGTTTGGGAGAAAAATGCAAAGGTACAATACAGCTTTTCCTTGCCAATATCTCTCTTTTGCAAAGAGCTACGCATTGGAAAATTCAGAGCTATGCCGTGTAGATGAAGCCCTAACAGGAGGCTTTAAAATTTTCATTCTAGTGTCCTTCGTTTGGGAGAAAAATGCAAAGGTACAATACAGATTTTCCTTGCCAATATCTCTCTTTTGCAAAGAGCTACGCATTGGACAATTCAGGGTTATGCCGTGTAGATGAAGCCCTAACAGGAGGCTTTAAAATTTTCATTCTAGTGTCCTTCGTTTGGGAGAAAAATGCAAAGGTACAAGACAGCTTTTCCTTGCCAATATCTCTCTTTTGCAAAGAGCTACGCATTGGAAAATTCAGGGCTATGCCGTGTAGATGAAGCCCTAACAGGAGGCTTTAAAATTTTCATTCTAGTGTCCTTCGTTTGGAAGAAAAATGCAAAGGTACAATACATCTTTTCCTTGCCAATATCTCTCTTTTGCAAAGAGCTACGCATTGGAAAATTCAGGGCTATGCCGTGTAGATGAAGCCCTAACAGGAGGCTTTAAAATTTTCATTCTAGTGTCCTTCGTTTGGGAGAAAAATGCAAAGGTACAAGACAGCTTTTCCTTGCCAATATCTCTCTTTTGCAAAGAGCTACGCATTGGAAAATTAAGGGCTATGCCGTGTAGATGAAGCCCTAACAGGAGGCTTTAAAATTTTCATTCTAGTGTCCTTCGTTTGGGAGAAAAATGCAAAGGTACAATACAGCTTTTCCTTGCCAATATCTCTCTTTTGCAAAGAGCTACGCATTGGAAAATTCAGGGCTATGCCGTGTAGATGAAGCCCTAATAGGAGGCTTTAAAATTTTCATTCTAGTGTCCTTCGTTTGGGAGAAAAATGCAAAGGTACAAGACAGCTTTTCCTTGCCAATACCTCTCTTTTGCAAAGAGCTACGCATTGGAAAATTCAGGGCTATGTCGTGTAGATGAAGCCCTAACAGGAGGCTTTAAAATTTTCATTCTAGTGTCCTTCGTTTGGGAGAAAAATGCAAAGGTTCAATACAGCTTTTCCTTGCCAATATCTCTCTTTTGCAAAGAGCTACGCATTGGAAAATTCAGAGCTATGCCGTGTAGATGAAGCCCTAACAGGAGGCTTTAACATTTTCATTCTAGTGTCCTTCGTTTGGGAGAAAAATGCAAAGGTACAAGACAGCTTTTCCTTGCCAATATCTCTCTTTTGCAAAGAGCTACGCATTGGACAATTCAGGGTTATGCCGTGTAGATGAAGCCCTAACAGGAGGCTTTAAAATTTTCATTCTAGTGTCCTTCGTTTGGGAGAAAAATGCAAAGGTACAAGACAGCTTTTCCTTGCCAATATCTCTCTTTTGCAAAGAGCTACGCATTGGAAAATTCAGGGCTATGCCGTGTAGATGAAGCCCTAACAGGAGGCTTTAAAATTTTAATTCTAGTGTCCTTCGTTTGGGAGAAAAATGCAAAGGTACAATACAGCTTTTCCTTGCCAATATCTCTCTTTTGCAAAGAGCTACGCATTGGAAAATTCAGGGCTATGCCGTGTAGATGAAGCCCTAACAGGAGGCTTTAAAATTTTCATTCTAGTGTCCTTCGTTTGGGAGAAAAATGCAAAGGTACAAGACAGCTTTTCCTTGCCAATACCTCTCTTTTGCAAAGAGCTACGCATTGGAAAATTCAGGGCTATGCCGTGTAGATGAAGCCCTAACAGGAGGCTTTAAAATTTTCATTCTAGTGTCCTTCGTTTGGGAGAAAAATGCAAAGGTACAATACAGCTTTTCCTTGCCAATATCTCTCTTTTGCAAAGAGCTACGCATTGGAAAATTCAGGGCTATACCGTGTAGATGAAGCCCTAACAGGAGGCTTTAAAATTTTCATTCTAGTGTCCTTCGTTTGGGAGAAAAATGCAAAGGTACAAGACAGCTTTTCCTTGACAATATCTCTCTTTTGCAAAGAGCTACGCATTGGACAATTCAGGGTTATGCCGTGTAGATGAAGCCCTAACAGGAGGCTTTAAAATTTTCATTCTAGTGTCCTTCGTTTGGGAGAAAAATGCAAGGTACAATACAGCTTTTCCTTGCCAATATCTCTCTTTTGCAAAGAGCTACGCATTGGAAAATTCAGGGCTATACCGTGTAGATGAAGCCCTAACAGGAGGCTTTAAAATTTTCATTCTAGTGTCCTTCGTTTGGGAGAAAAATGCAAAGGTACAATACAGCTTTTCCTTGCCAATATCTCTCTTTTGCAAAGAGCTACGCATTGGAAAATTCAGGGCTATACCGTGTAGATGAAGCACTAACAGGAGGCTTTAAAATTTTCATTCTAGTGTCCTTCGTTTGGGAGAAAAATGCAAAGGATCAAGACAGCTTTTCCTTGCCAATATCTCTCTTTTGCAAAGAGCTACGCATTGGAAAATTCAGGGCTATTCCGTGTAGATGATGGCCTAACAGGAGGCTTTAAAATTTTCTTTCTAGTGTCCTTCATTTGGGAGAAAAATGCAAAGGTACAAGACAGCTTTTCCTTGCCAATATCTCTCTTTTGCAAAGAGCTACGCATTGGAAAATTCAGGGCTACACCGTGTAGATGAAGCACTAAAAGGAGGCTTTAAAATGTTCATTCTAGTGTCCTTCGTTTGGGAGAAAAATGCAAAGGTACAATACAGCTTTTCCTTGCCAATATCTCTCTTTTGCAAAGAGCTACGCATTGGAAAATTCAGGGCTATGCCGTGTAGATGAAGCCCTAACAGGAGGCTTTAAAATTTTCATTCTAGTGTCCTTCGTTTGGGAGAAAAATGCAAAGGTACAATACAGCTTTTCCTTGCCAATATCTCTCTTTTGCAAAGAGCTACGCATTGGAAAATTCAGGGCTATACCATGTAGATGAAGCCCTAACAGGAGGCTTTAAAATTTTCATTCTAGTGTCCTTCGTTTGGGAGAAAAATGCAAAGGATCAAGACAGCTTTTCCTTGCCAATATCTCTCTTTTGCAAAGAGCTACGCATTGGAAAATTAAAGGCTATGCCGTGTAGATGAAGCACTAACAGGAGGCTTTAAAATTTTCATTCTAGTGTCCTTCGTTTGGGAGAAAAATGCAAAGGTTCAATACAGCTTTTCCTTGCCAATATCTCTCTTTTGCAAAGAGCTACGCATTGGAAAATTCAGGGCTATGCCGTGTAGATGAAGCCCTAACAGGAGGCTTTAAAATTTTCATTCTAGTGTCCTTCGTTTGGGAGAAAAATGCAAAGGTACAAGACAGCTTTTCCTTGCCAATACCTCTCTTTTGCAAAGCGCTACGCATTGGAAAATTCAGGGCTATGCCGTGTAGATGAAGCCCTAACAGGAGGCTTTAAAATTTTCATTCTAGTGTCCTTCGTTTGGGAGAAAAATGCAAAGGTACAATACAGCTTTTCCTTGCCAATATCTCTCTTTTGCAAAGAGCTACGCATTGGAAAATTCAGGGCTATACCGTGTAGATGAAGCCCTAACAGGAGGCTTTAAAATTTTCATTCTAGTGTCCTTCGTTTGGGAGAAAAATGCAAAGGTACAAGACAGCTTTTCCTTGCCAATATCTCTCTTTTGCAAAGAGCTACGCATTGGAAAATTCAGGGCTATGCCGTGTAGATGAAGCCCTAACAGGAGGCTTTAAAATTTTCATTCTAGTGTCCTTCGTTTGGGAGAAAAATGCAAAGGTACAATACAGCTTTTCCTTGCCAATATCTCTCTTTTGCAAAGAGCTACGCATTGGAAAATTCAGGGCTATGCCGTGTAGATGAAGCCCTAACAGGAGGCTTTAAAATTTTCATTCTAGTGTCCTTCGTTTGGGAGAAAAATGCAAAGGTACAAGACAGCTTTTCCTTGCCAATACCTCTCTTTTGCAAAGAGCTACGCATTGGAAAATTCAGGGCTATGCCGTGTAGATGAAGCCCTAACAGGAGGCTTTTAAAATTTTCATTCTAGTGTCCTTCGTTTGGGAGAAAAATGCAAAGGTACAATACAGCTTTTCCTTGCCAATATCTCTCTTTTGCAAAGACCTACGCATTTGAAAATTCAGGGCTATACCGTGTAGATGAAGCCCTAACAGGAGGCTTTAAAATTTTCATTCTAGTGTCCTTCGTTTGGGAGAAAAATGCAAAGGTACAAGACAGCTTTTCCTTGCCAATATCTCTCTTTTGCAAAGAGCTGCGCATTGGAAAATTCAGGGCTATGCCGTGCAGATGATGGCCTAACAGGAGGCTTTAAAATTTTCTTTCTAGTGTCCTTCGTTTGGGAGAAAAATGCAAAGGTACAAGACAGCTTTTCCTTGCCAATATCTCTCTTTTGCAAAGAGCTGCGCATTGGAAAATTCAGGGCTATGCCGTGTAGATGATGGCCTAACAGGAGGCTTTAAAATTTTCTTTCTAGTGTCCTTCGTTTGGGAGAAAAATGCAAAGGTACAAGACAGCTTTTCCTTGCCAATATCTCTCTTTTGCAAAGAACTACGCATTGGAAAATTCAGTGCTATACCGTGTAGATGAAGCACTAACAGGAGGCTTTAAAATTTTCTTTCTAGTGTCCTTCGTTTGGGAGAAAAATGCAAAGGTACAAGACAGCTTTTCCTTGCCAATATCTCTCTTTTGCAAAGAGCTGCGCATTGGAAAATTCAGGGCTATGCCGTGTAGATGATGGCCTAACAGGAGGCTTTAAAATTTTCTTTCTAGTGTCCTTCGTTTGGTAGAAAAATGCAAAGGTACAAGACAGCTTTTCCTTGCCAATATCTCTCTTTTGCAAAGAGCTGCGCATTGGAAAATTCAGGGCTATGCCGTGTAGATGATGGCCTAACAGGAGGCTTTAAAATTTTCTTTCTAGTGTCCTTCGTTTGGGAGAAAAATGCAAAGGTACAAGACAGCTTTTCCTTGCCAATATCTCTCTTTTGCAAAGAGCTACGCATTGGAAAATTCAGGGCTATACCGTGTAGATGAAGCACTAACAGGAGGCTTTAAAATTTTCATTCTAGTGTCCTTCGTTTGGGAGAAAAATGTAAAGGTACAAGACAGCTTTTCCTTGCCAATATCTCTCTTTTGCAAAGAGCTGCGCATTGGAAAATTCAGGGCTATGCCGTGTAGATGATGGCCTAACAGGAGGCTTTAAAATTTTCTTTCTAGTGTCCTTCGTTTGGGAGAAAAATGCAAAGGTACAATACAGCTTTTGCTTGCCAATATCTCTCTTTTGCAAAGAGCTACGCATTGGAAAATTCAGGGCTATACCGTGTAGATGAAGTACTAACAGGAGGCTTTAAAATTTTCTTTCTAGTGTCCTTCGTTTGGGAGAAAAATGCAAAGGTACAAGACAGCTTTTCCTTGCCAATATCTCTTTTGCAAAGAGCTGCGCATTGGAAAATTCAGGGTTATGCCGTGTAGATGATAGCCTAACAGGAGGCTTTAAAATTTTCTTTCTAGTGTCCTTCTTTTGGGAGAAAAATGCAAAGGTACAAGACAGCTTTTCCTTGCCAATATCTCTCTTTTGCAAAGGGCTACGCATTGGAAAATTCAGGGCTATACCGTGTAGATGAAGCCCTAACAGGAGGCTTTTAAATTTTCATTCTAGTGTCCTTCGTTTGGGAGAAAAATGCAAAGGATCAAGACAGCTTTTCCTTGCCAATATCTCTCTTTTGCAAAGAGCTACGCATTGGAAAATTAAGGGCTATGCCGTGTAGATGAAGCCCTAACAGGAGGCTTTAAAATTTTCATTCTAGTGTCCTTCGTTTGGGAGAAAAATGCAAAGGTACAATACAGCTTTTCCTTGCCAATATCTCTCTTTTGCAAAGAGCTACGCTTTGGAAAATTCAGGGCTATGCCGTGTAGATGAAGCCCTAACAGGAGGCTTTAAAATTTTCATTCTAGTGTCCTTCGTTTGGGAGAAAAATGCAAAGGTACAATACAGCTTTTCCTTGCCAATATCTCTCTTTTGCAAAGAGCTACGCATTGGAAAATTCAGGGCTATACCGTGTAGATGAAGCCCTAACAGGAGGCTTTAAAATTTTCATTCTAGTGTCCTTCGTTTGGGAGAAAAATGCAAAGGTACAAGACAGCTTTTCCCTGCCAATATCTCTCTTTTGCAAAGAGCTACGCATTGGAAAATTCAGGGCTATGCCGTGTAGATGAAGCCCTAACAGGAGGCTTTAAAATTTTCATTCTAGTGTCCTTCGTTTGGGAGAAAAATGCAAAGGTACAATACAGCTTTTCCTTGCCAATATCTCTCTTTTGCAAAGAGCTACGCATTGGAAAATTCAGGGCTATGCCGTGTAGATGAAGCCCTAACAGGAGGCTTTAAAATTTTCATTCTAGTGTCCTTCGTTTGGGAGAAAAATGCAAAGGTACAAGACAGCTTTTCCTTGCCAATACCTCTCTTTTGCAAAGAGCTACGCATTGGACAATTCAGGGCTATGCCGTGTAGATGAAGCCCTAACAGGAGGCTTTAAAATTTTCATTCTAGTGTCCTTCGTTTGGGAGGAAAATGCAAGGTACAATACAGCTTTTCCTTGCCAATATCTCTCTTTTGCAAAGAGCTACGCATTGGAAAATTCAGGGCTATACCGTGTAGATGAAGCCCTAACAGGAGGCTTTAACATTTTCATTCTAGTGTCCTTCGTTTGGGAGAAAAATGCAAAGGTACAATACAGCTTTTCCTTGCCAATATCTCTCTTTTGCAAAGAGCTACGCATTGGAAAATTCAGGGCTATACCGTGTAGATGAAGCACTAACAGGAGGCTTTAAAATTTTCATTCTAGTGTCCTTCGTTTGGGAGAAAAATGCAAAGGTACAAGACAGCTTTTCCTTGCCAATATCTCTCTTTTGCAAAGAGCTACGCATTGGAAAATTCAGGGCTATGCCGTGTAGACGATGGAATAACAGGAGGCTTTAAAATTTTCTTTCTAGTGTCCTTCGTTTGGGAGAAAAATGCAAAGGTACAAGACAGCTTTTCCTTGCCAATTTCTCTCTTTTGCAAAGAGCTGCGCATTGGAAAATTCAGGGCTATGCCGTGTAGATGATGGCCTAACAGGAGGCTTTAAAATTTTCTTTCTAGTGTCCTTCGTTTGGGAGAAAAATGCAAAGGTACAAGACAGCTTTTCCTTGCAAATGTCTCTCTTTTGCAAAGAGCTACGCATTGGAAAATTCAGGGCTATACCGTGTAGATGAAGCACTAACAGGAGGCTTTAAAATTTTCATTCTAGTGTCCTTCGTTTGGGAGAAAAATCTAAAGGTACAAGACAGCTTTTCCTTGCCAATATCTCACTTTTGCAAAGAGCTGCGCATTGGAAAATTCAGGGCTATGCCGTGCAGATGATGGCCTAACAGGAGGCTTTAAAATTTTCTTTCTAGTGTCCTTCGTTTGGGAGAAAAATGCAAAGGTACAAGACAGCTTTTCCTTGCCAATTTCTCTCTTTTGCAAAGAGCTGCGCATTGGAAAATTCAGGGCTATGCCGTGTAGATGATGGCCTAACAGGAGGCTTTAAAATTTTCTTTCTAGTGTCATTCGTTTGGGAGAAAAATGCAAAGGTACAAGACAGCTTTTCCTTGCCAATATCTCTCTTTTGCAAAGAACTACGCATTGGAAAATTCAGGGCTATACCGTGTAGATGAAGCACTAACAGGAGGCTTTAAAATTTTCTTTCTAGTGTCCTTCGTTTGGGAGAAAAATGCAAAGGTACAAGACAGCTTTTCCTTGCCAATTTCTCTCTTTTGCAAAGAGCTGCGCATTGGAAAATTCAGGGCTATGCCGTGTAGATGATGGCCTAACAGGAGGCTTTAAAATTTTCTTTCTAGTGTCCTTCGTTTGGGAGAAAAATGCAAAGGTACAAGACAGCTTTTGCTTGCCAATATCTCTCTTTTGCAAAGAGCTACGCATTGGAAAATTCAGGGCTATACCGTGTAGATGAAGCACTAACAGGAGGCTTTAAAATTTTCTTTCTAGTGTCCTTCGTTTGGGAGAAAAATGCAAAGGTACAAGACAGCTTTTCCTTGCCAATATCTCTTTTGCAAAGAGCTGCGCATTGGAAAATTCAGGGTTATGCCGTGTAGATGATAGCCTAACAGGAGGCTTTAAAATTTTCTTTCTAGTGTCCTTCTTTTGGGAGAAAAATGCAAAGGTACAAGACAGCTTTTCCTTGCCAATATCTCTCTTTTGCAAAGGGCTACGCATTGGAAAATTCAGGGCTATACCGTGTAGATGAAGCCCTAACAGGAGGCTTTTAAATTTTCATTCTAGTGTCCTTCGTTTGGGAGAAAAATGCAAAGGATCAAGACAGCTTTTCCTTGCCAATATCTCTCTTTTGCAAAGAGCTACGCATTGGAAAATTAAGGGCTATGCCGTGTAGATGAAGCCCTAACAGGAGGCTTTAAAATTTTCATTCTAGTGTCCTTCGTTTGGGAGAAAAATGCAAAGGTACAATACAGCTTTTCCTTGCCAATATCTCTCTTTTGCAAAGAGCTACGCATTGGAAAATTTAGGGCTATGCCGTGTAGATGAAGCCCTAACAGGAGGCTTTAAAATTTTCATTCTAGTGTCCTTCGTTTGGGAGAAAAATGCAAAGGTACAATACAGCTTTTCCTTGCCAATATCTCTCTTTTGCAAAGAGCTACGCATTGGAAAATTCAGGGCTATACCGTGTAGATGAAGCCCTAACAGGAGGCTTTAAAATTTTCATTCTAGTGTCCTTCGTTTGGGAGAAAAATGCAAAGGTACAAGACAGCTTTTCCCTGACAATATCTCTCTTTTGCAAAGAGCTACGCATTGGAAAATTCAGGGCTATGCCGTGTAGATGAAGCCCTAACAGGAGGCTTTAAAATTTTCATTCTAGTGTCCTTCGTTTGGGAGAAAAATGCAAAGGTACAATACAGCTTTTCCTTGCCAATATCTCTCTTTTGCAAAGAGCTACGCATTGGAAAATTCAGGGCTATGCCGTGTAGATGAAGCCCTAACAGGAGGCTTTAAAATTTTCATTCTAGTGTCCTTCGTTTGGGAGAAAAATGCAAAGGTACAAGACAGCTTTTCCTTGCCAATACCTCTCTTTTGCAAAGAGCTACGCATTGGACAATTCAGGGCTATGCCGTGTAGATGAAGCCCTAACAGGAGGCTTTAAAATTTTCATTCTAGTATCCTTCGTTTGGGAGGAAAATGCAAGGTACAATACAGCTTTTCCTTGCCAATATCTCTCTTTTGCAAAGAGCTACGCATTGGAAAATTCAGGGCTATACCGTGTAGATGAAGCCCTAACAGGAGGCTTTAACATTTTCATTCTAGTGTCCTTCGTTTGGGAGAAAAATGCAAAGGTACAATACAGCTTTTCCTTGCCAATATCTCTCTTTTGCAAAGAGCTACGCATTGGAAAATTCAGGGCTATACCGTGTAGATGAAGCACTAACAGGAGGCTTTAAAATTTTCATTCTAGTGTCCTTCGTTTGGGAGAAAAATGTAAAGGTACAAGACAGCTTTTCCTTGCCAATATCTCACTTTTGCAAAGAGCTGCGCATTGGAAAATTCAGGGCTATGCCGTGCAGATGATGGCCTAACAGGAGGCTTTAAAATTTTCTTTCTAGTGTCCTTCGTTTGGGAGAAAAATGCAAAGGTACAAGACAGCTTTTCCTTGACAATATCTCTCTTTTGCAAAGAGCTGCGCATTGGAAAATTCAGGGCTATGCCGTGTAGATGATGGCCTAACAGGAGGCTTTAAAATTTTCTTTCTAGTGTCATTCGTTTGGGAGAAAAATGCAAAGGTACAAGACAGCTTTTCCTTGCCAATATCTCTCTTTTGCAAAGAACTACGCATTGGAAAATTCAGGGCTATACCGTGTAGATGAAGCACTAACAGGAGGCTTTAAAATTTTCTTTCTAGTGTCCTTCGTTTGGGAGAAAAATGCAAAGGTACAAGACAGCTTTTCCTTGCCAATTTCTCTCTTTTGCAAAGAGCTGCGCATTGGAAAATTCAGGGCTATGCCGTGTAGATGATGGCCTAACAGGAGGCTTTAAAATTTTCTTTCTAGTGTCCTTCGTTTGGGAGAAAAATGCAAAGGTACAAGAGAGCTTTTGCTTGCCAATATCTCTCTTTTGCAAAGAGCTACGCATTGGAAAATTCAGGGCTATACCGTGTAGATGAAGCACTAACAGGAGGCTTTAAAATTTTCTTTCTAGTGTCCTTCGTTTGGGAGAAAAATGCAAAGGTACAAGACAGCTTTTCCTTGCCAATATCTCTTTTGCAAAGAGCTGCGCATTGGAAAATTCAGGGTTATGCCGTGTAGATGATAGCCTAACAGGAGGCTTTAAAATTTTCTTTCTAGTGTCCTTCTTTTGGGAGAAAAATGCAAAGGTACAAGACAGCTTTTCCTTGCCAATATCTCTCTTTTGCAAAGAGCTACGCATTGGAAAATTCAGGGCTATACCGTGTAGATGAAGCCCTAACAGGAGGCTTTAAAATTTTCATTCTAGTGTCCTTCGTTTGGGAGAAAAATGCAAAGGTACAATACAGCTTTTTCTTGCCAATACCTCTCTTTTGCAAAGAGCTACGCATTGGAAAATTCAGGGCTATGCCGTGTAGATGAAGCCCTAACAGGAGGCTTTAAAATTTTCATTCTAGTGTCCTTCGTTTGGGAGAAAAATGCAAAGGATCAAGACAGCTTTTCCTTGCCAATATCTCTCTTTTGCAAAGAGCTGTGCATTGGAAAATTCAGGGCTATGCCGTTTAGATGATGGCCTAACAGGAGGCTTTAAAATTTTCTTTCTAGTGTCCTTCGTTTGGGAGAAAAATGCAAAGGTATAAGACAGCTTTTCCTTGCCAATTTCTCTCTTTTGCAAAGAGCTGCGCATTGGAAAATTCAGGGCTATGCCGTGTAGATGATGGCCTAACAGGAGGCTTTAAAATTTTCTTTCTAGTGTCCTTCGTTTGGGAGAAAAATGCAAAGGTACAAGACAGCTTTTGCTTGCCAATATCTCTCTTTTGCAAAGAGCTACGCATTGGAAAATTCAGGGCTATACCGTGTAGATGAAGCACTAACAGGAGGCTTTAAAATTTTCTTTCTAGTGTCCTTCGTTTGGGAGAAAAATGCAAAGGTACAAGACAGCTTTTCCTTGCCAATATCTCTTTTGCAAAGAGCTGCGCATTGGAAAATTCAGGGTTATGCCGTGTAGATGATGGCCTAACAGGAGGATTTAAAATTTTCTATCTAGTGTCCTTCGTTTGGGAGAAAAATGCAAAGGTACAAGACAGCTTTTCCTTGCCAATATCTCTCTTTTGCAAAGAGCTACGCATTGGAAAATTCAGGGCTATGCCGTGTAGACGATGGAATAACAGGAGGCTTTAAAATTTTCTTTCTAGTGTCCTTCGTTTGGGAGAAAAATGCAAAGGTACAAGACAGCTTTTCCTTGCAAATGTCTCTCTTTTGCAAAGAGCTACGCATTGGAAAATTCAGGGCTATACCGTGTAGATGAAGCACTAACAGGAGGCTTTAAAATTTTCATTCTAGTGTCCTTCGTTTGGGAGAAAAATGTAAAGGTACAAGACAGCTTTTCCTTGCCAATATCTCACTTTTGCAAAGAGCTGCGCATTGGAAAATTCAGGGCTATGCCGTGCAGATGATGGCCTAACAGGAGGCTTTAAAATTTTCTTTCTAGTGTCCTTCGTTTGGGAGAAAAATGCAAAGGTACAAGACAGCTTTTCCTTGACAATATCTCTCTTTTGCAAAGAGCTGCGCATTGGAAAATTCAGGGCTATGCCGTGTAGATGATGGCCTAACAGGAGGCTTTAAAATTTTCTTTCTAGTGTCATTCGTTTGGGAGAAAAATGCAAAGGTACAAGACAGCTTTTCCTTGCCAATATCTCTCTTTTGCAAAGAACTACGCATTGGAAAATTCAGGGCTATACCGTGTAGATGAAGCACTAACAGGAGGCTTTAAAATTTTCTTTCTAGTGTCCTTCGTTTGGGAGAAAAATGCAAAGGTACAAGACAGCTTTTCCTTGCCAATTTCTCTCTTTTGCAAAGAGCTGCGCATTGGAAAATTCAGGGCTATGCCGTGTAGATGATGGCCTAACAGGAGGCTTTAAAATTTTCTTTCTAGTGTCCTTCGTTTGGGAGAAAAATGCAAAGGTACAAGACAGCTTTTGCTTGCCAATATCTCTCTTTTGCAAAGAGCTACGCATTGGAAAATTCAGGGCTATACCGTGTAGATGAAGCACTAACAGGAGGCTTTAAAATTTTCTTTCTAGTGTCCTTCGTTTGGGAGAAAAATGCAAAGGTACAAGACAGCTTTTCCTTGCCAATATCTCTTTTGCAAAGAGCTGCGCATTGGAAAATTCAGGGTTATGCCGTGTAGATGATAGCCTAACAGGAGGCTTTAAAATTTTCTTTCTAGTGTCCTTCTTTTGGGAGAAAAATGCAAAGGTACAAGACAGCTTTTCCTTGCCAATATCTCTCTTTTGCAAAGAGCTACGCATTGGAAAATTCAGGGCTATACCGTGTAGATGAAGCCCTAACAGGAGGCTTTAAAATTTTCATTCTAGTGTCCTTCGTTTGGGAGAAAAATGCAAAGGTACAATACAGCTTTTTCTTGCCAATACCTCTCTTTTGCAAAGAGCTACGCATTGGAAAATTCAGGGCTATGCCGTGTAGATGAAGCCCTAACAGGAGGCTTTAAAATTTTCATTCTAGTGTCCTTCGTTTGGGAGAAAAATGCAAAGGATCAAGACAGCTTTTCCATGCCAATATCTCTCTTTTGCAAAGAGCTGCGCATTGGAAAATTCAGGGCTATGCCGTTTAGATGATGGCCTAACAGGAGGCTTTAAAATTTTCTTTCTAGTGTCCTTCGTTTGGGAGAAAAATGCAAAGGTATAAGACAGCTTTTCCTTGCCAATTTCTCTCTTTTGCAAAGAGCTGCGCATTGGAAAATTCAGGGCTATGCCGTGTAGATGATGGCCTAACAGGAGGCTTTAAAATTTTCTTTCTAGTGTCCTTCGTTTGGGAGAAAAATGCAAAGGTACAAGACAGCTTTTGCTTGCCAATATCTCTCTTTTGCAAAGAGCTACGCATTGGAAAATTCAGGGCTATACCGTGTAGATGAAGCACTAACAGGAGGCTTTAAAATTTTCTTTCTAGTGTCCTTCGTTTGGGAGAAAAATGCAAAGGTACAAGACAGCTTTTCCTTGCCAATATCTCTTTTGCAAAGAGCTGCGCATTGGAAAATTCAGGGTTATGCCGTGTAGATGATGGCCTAACAGGAGGATTTAAAATTTTCTATCTAGTGTCCTTCGTTTGGGAGAAAAATGCAAAGGTACAAGACAGCTTTTCCTTGCCAATATCTCTCTTTTGCAAAGAGCTACGCATTGGAAAATTCAGGGCTATACCGTGTAGATGAAGCCCTAACAGGAGGCTTTAACATTTTCATTCTAGTGTCCTTCGTTTGGGAGAAAAATGCAAAGGTACAATACAGCTTTTCCTTGCCATTATCTCTCTTTTGCAAAGAGCTACGCATTGGAAAATTCAGGGCTATACCGTGTAGATGAAGCACTAACAGGAGGCTTTAAAATTTTCATTCTAGTGTCCTTCGTTTGGGAGAAAAATGCAAAGGTACAAGACAGCTTTTCCTTGCCAATATCTCTCTTTTGCAAAGAGCTACGCATTGGAAAATTCAGGGCTATGCCGTGTAGACGATGGAATAACAGGAGGCTTTAAAATTTTCTTTCTAGTGTCCTTCGTTTGGGAGAAAAATGCAAAGGTACAAGACAGCTTTTCCTTGCAAATGTCTCTCTTTTGCAAAGAGCTGCGCATTGGAAAATTCAGGGCTATACCGTGTAGATGAAGCACTAACAGGAGGCTTTAAAATTTTCATTCTAGTGTCCTTCGTTTGGGAGAAAAATGTAAAGGTACAAGACAGCTTTTCCTTGCCAATATCTCACTTTTGCAAAGAGCTGCGCATTGGAAAATTCAGGGCTATGCCGTGCAGATGATGGCCTAACAGGAGGCTTTAAAATTTTCTTTCTAGTGTCCTTCGTTTGGGAGAAAAATGCAAAGGTACAAGACAGCTTTTCCTTGACAATATCTCTCTTTTGCAAAGAGCTGCGCATTGGAAAATTCAGGGCTATGCCGTGTAGATGATGGCCTAACAGGAGGCTTTAAAATTTTCTTTCTAGTGTCATTCGTTTGGGAGAAAAATGCAAAGGTACAAGACAGCTTTTCCTTGCCAATATCTCTCTTTTGCAAAGAACTACGCATTGGAAAATTCAGGGCTATACCGTGTAGATGAAGCACTAACAGGAGGCTTTAAAATTTTCTTTCTAGTGTCCTTCGTTTGGGAGAAAAATGCAAAGGTACAAGACAGCTTTTCCTTGCCAATTTCTCTCTTTTGCAAAAAGCTGCGCATTGGAAAATTCAGGGCTATGCCATGTAGATGATGGCCTAACAGGAGGCTTTAAAATTTTCTTTCTAGTGTCCTTCGTTTGGGAGAAAAATGCAAAGGTACAAGACAGATTTTGCTTGCCAATATCTCTCTTTTGCAAAAAGCTACGCATTGGAAAATTCAGGGCTATACCGTGTAGATGAAGCACTAACAGGAGGCTTTAAAATTTTCTTTCTAGTGTCCTTCGTTTGGGAGAAAAATGCAAAGGTACAAGACAGCTTTTCCTTGCCAATATCTCTTTTGCAAAGAGCTGCGCATTGGAAAATTCAGGGTTATGCCGTGTAGATGATAGCCTAACAGGAGGCTTTAAAATTTTCTTTCTAGTGTCCTTCGTTTGGGAGAAAAATGCAAAGGTACAAGACAGCTTTTCCTTGCCAATACCTCTCTTTTGCAAAGCGCTACGCATTGGAAAATTCAGGGCCATGCCGTGTAGATGAAGCCCTAACAGGAGGCTTTAAAATTTTCATTCTAGTGTCCTTCGTTTGGGAGAAAAATGCAAAGGTACAATACAGCTTTTCCTTGCCAATATCTCTCTTTTGCAAAGAGCTACGCATTGGAAAATTCAGGGCTATACCGTGTAGATGAAGCCCTAACAGGAGGCTTTAAAATTTTCATTCTAGTGTCCTTCGTTTGGGAGAAAAATGCAAAGGTACAAGACAGCTTTTCCTTGCCAATATCTCTCTTTTGCAAAGAGCTACGCATTGGAAAATTCAGGGCTATGCCGTGTAGATGAAGCCCTAACAGGAGGCTTTAAAATTTTCATTCTAGTGTCCTTCGTTTGGGAGAAAAATGCAAAGGTACAATACAGCTTTTCCTTGCCAATATCTCTCTTTTGCAAAGAGCTACGCATTGGAAAATTCAGGGCTATGCCGTGTAGATGAAGCCCTAACAGGAGGCTTTAAAATTTTCATTCTAGTGTCCTTCGTTTGGGAGAAAAATGCAAAGGTACAAGACAGCTTTTCCTTGCCAATACCTCTCTTTTGCAAAGAGCTACGCATTGGAAAATTCAGGGCTATGCCGTGTAGATGAAGCCCTAACAGGAGGCTTTTAAAATTTTCATTCTAGTGTCCTTCGTTTGGGAGAAAAATGCAAAGGTACAATACAGCTTTTCCTTGCCAATATCTCTCTTTTGCAAAGACCTACGCATTTGAAAATTCAGGGCTATACCGTGTAGATGAAGCCCTAACAGGAGGCTTTAAAATTTTCATTCTAGTGTCCTTCGTTTGGGAGAAAAATGCAAAGGTACAAGACAGCTTTTCCTTGCCAATATCTCTCTTTTGCAAAGAGCTACGCATTGGACAATTCAGGGCTATGCCGTGTAGATGAAGCCCTAACAGGAGGCTTTAAAATTTTCATTCTAGTGTCCTTTGTTTGGGAGGAAAATGCAAGGTACAATACAGCTTTTCCTTGCCAATATCTCTCTTTTGCAAAGAGCTACGCATTGGAAAATTCAGGGCTATACCGTGTAGATGAAGCCCTAACAGGAGGCTTTAAAATTTTCATTCTAGTGTCCTTCGTTTGGGAGAAAAATGCAAAGGTACAATACAGCTTTTCCTTGCCAATATCTCTCTTTTGCAAAGAGCTACGCATTCGAAAATTCAGGGCTATACCGTGTAGATGAAGCACTAACAGGAGGCTTTAAAATTTTCATTCTAGTGTCCTTCGTTTGGGAGAAAAATGCAAAGGATCAAGACAGCTTTTCCTTGCCAATATCTCTCTTTTGCAAAGAGCTACGCATTGGAAAATTCAGGGCTATGCCGTGTAGACGATGGAATAACAGGAGGCTTTAAAATTTTCTTTCTAGTTTCCTTCGTTTGGGAGAAAAATGCAAAGGTACAAGACAGCTTTTCCTTGCCAATATCTCTCTTTTGCAAAGAGCTACGCATTGGAAAATTCAGGGCTATACCGTGTAGATGAAGCACTAACAGGAGGCTTTAAAATTTTCATTCTAGTGTCCTTCATTTGGGAGAAAAATGTAAAGGTACAAGACAGCTTTTCCTTGTCAATATCTCACTTTTGCAAAGAGCTGCGCATTGGAAAATTCAGGGCTATGCCGTGCAGATGATGGCCTAACAGGAGGCTTTAAAATTTTCTTTCTAGTGTCCTTCGTTTGGGAGAAAAATGCAAAGGTACAAGACAGCTTTTCCTTGCCAATATCTCTCTTTTGCAAAGAGCTGCGCATTGGAAAATTCAGGGCTATGCCGTGTAGATGATGGCCTAACAGGAGGCTTTAAAATTTTCTTTCTAGTGTCCTTCGTTTGGGAGAAAAATGCAAAGGTACAAGACAGCTTTTCCTTGCCAATATCTCTCTTTTGCAAAGAACTACGCATTGGAAAATTCAGTGCTATACCGTGTAGATGAAGCACTAACAGGAGGCTTTAAAATTTTCTTTCTAGTGTCCTTCGTTTGGGAGAAAAATGCAAAGGTACAAGACAGCTTTTCCTTGCCAATATCTCTCTTTTGCAAAGAGCTGCGCATTGGAAAATTCAGGGCTATGCCGTGTAGATGATGGCCTAACAGGAGGCTTTAAAATTTTCTTTCTAGTGTCCTTCGTTTGGTAGAAAAATGCAAAGGTACAAGACAGCTTTTCCTTGCCAATATCTCTCTTTTGCAAAGAGCTGCGCATTGGAAAATTCAGGGCTATGCCGTGTAGATGATGGCCTAACAGGAGGCTTTAAAATTTTCTTTCTGGTGTCCTTCGTTTGGGAGAAAAATGCAAAGGTACAAGACAGCTTTTCCTTGCCAATATCTCTCTTTTGCAAAGAGCTACGCATTGGAAAATTCAGGGCTATACCGTGTAGATGAAGCACTAACAGGAGGCTTTAAAATTTTCATTCTAGTGTCCTTCGTTTGGGAGAAAAATGTAAAGGTACAAGACAGCTTTTCCTTGCCAATATCTCTCTTTTGCAAAGAGCTGCGCATTGGAAAATTCAGGGCTATGCCGTGTAGATGATGGCCTAACAGGAGGCTTTAAAATTTTCTTTCTAGTGTCCTTCGTTTGGGAGAAAAATGCAAAGGTACAATACAGCTTTTGCTTGCCAATATCTCTCTTTTGCAAAGAGCTACGCATTGGAAAATTCAGGGCTATACCGTGTAGATGAAGTACTAACAGGAGGCTTTAAAATTTTCTTTCTAGTGTCCTTCGTTTGGGAGAAAAATGCAAAGGTACAAGACAGCTTTTCCTTGCCAATATCTCTTTTGCAAAGAGATGCGCATTGGAAAATTCAGGGTTATGCCGTGTAGATGATAGCCTAACAGGAGGCTTTAAAATTTTCTTTCTAGTGTCCTTCTTTTGGGAGAAAAATGCAAAGGTACAAGACAGCTTTTCCTTGCCAATATCTCTCTTTTGCAAAGGGCTACGCATTGGAAAATTCAGGGCTATACCGTGTAGATGAAGCCCTAACAGGAGGCTTTTAAATTTTCATTCTAGTGTCCTTCGTTTGGGAGAAAAATGCAAAGGATCAAGACAGCTTTTCCTTGCCAATATCTCTCTTTTGCAAAGAGCTACGCATTGGAAAATTAAGGGCTATGCCGTGTAGATGAAGCCCTAACAGGAGGCTTTAAAATTTTCATTCTAGTGTCCTTCGTTTGGGAGAAAAATGCAAAGGTACAATACAGCTTTTCCTTGCCAATATCTCTCTTTTGCAAAGAGCTACGCATTGGAAAATTCAGGGCTATGCCGTGTAGATGAAGCCCTAACAGGAGGCTTTAAAATTTTCATTCTAGTGTCCTTCGTTTGGGAGAAAAATGCAAAGGTACAATACAGCTTTTCCTTGCCAATAACTCTCTTTTGCAAAGAGCTACGCATTGGAAAATTCAGGGCTATACCGTGTAGATGAAGCCCTAACAGGAGGCTTTAAAATTTTCATTCTAGTGTCCTTCGTTTGGGACAAAAATGCAAAGGTACAAGACAGCTTTTCCCTGCCAATATCTCTCTTTTGCAAAGAGCTACGCATTGGAAAATTCAGGGCTATGCCGTGTAGATGAAGCCCTAACAGGAGGCTTTAAAATTTTCATTCTAGTGTCCTTCGTTTGGGAGAAAAATGCAAAGGTACAATACAGCTTTTCCTTGCCAATATCTCTCTTTTGCAAAGAGCTACGCATTGGAAAATTCAGGGCTATGCCGTGTAGATGAAGCCCTAACAGGAGGCTTTAAAATTTTCATTCTAGTGTCCTTCGTTTGGGAGAAAAATGCAAAGGTACAAGACAGCTTTTCCTTGCCAATACCTCTTTTTTGCAAAGAGCTACGCATTGGACAATTCAGGGCTATGCCGTGTAGATGAAGCCCTAACAGGAGGCTTTAAAATTTTCATTCTAGTGTCCTTCGTTTGGGAGGAAAATGCAAGGTACAATACAGCTTTTCCTTGCCAATATCTCTCTTTTGCAAAGAGCTACGCATTGGAAAATTCAGGGCTATACCGTATAGATGAAGCCCTAACAGGAGGCTTTAACATTTTCATTCTAGTGTCCTTCGTTTGGGAGAAAAATGCAAAGGTACAATACAGCTTTTCCTTGCCAATATCTCTCTTTTGCAAAGAGCTACGCATTGGAAAATTCAGGGCTATACCGTGTAGATGAAGCACTAACAGGAGGCTTTAAAATTTTCATTCTAGTGTCCTTCGTTTGGGAGAAAAATGCAAAGGTACAAGACAGCTTTTCCTTGCCAATATCTCTCTTTTGCAAAGAGCTACGCATTGGAAAATTCAGGGCTATGCCGTGTAGACGATGGAATAACAGGAGGCTTTAAAATTTTCTTTCTAGTGTCCTTCGTTTGGGAGAAAAATGCAAAGGTACAAGACAGCTTTTCCTTGCAAATGTCTCTCTTTTGCAAAGAGCTACGCATTGGAAAATTCAGGGCTATACCGTGTAGATGAAGCACTAACAGGAGGCTTTAAAATTTTCATTCTAGTGTCCTTCGTTTGGGAGAAAAATCTAAAGGTACAAGACAGCTTTTCCTTGCCAATATCTCACTTTTGCAAAGAGCTGCGCATTGGAAAATTCAGGGCTATGCCGTGCAGATGATGGCCTAACAGGAGGCTTTAAAATTTTCTTTCTAGTGTCCTTCGTTTGGGAGAAAAATGCAAAGGTACAAGACAGCTTTTCCTTGACAATATCTCTCTTTTGCAAAGAGCTGCGCATTGGAAAATTCAGGGCTATGCCGTGTAGATGATGGCCTAACAGGAGGCTTTAAAATTTTCTTTCTAGTGTCATTCGTTTGGGAGAAAAATGCAAAGGTACAATACAGCTTTTCCTTGCCAATATCTCTCTTTTGCAAAGAGCTACGCATTGGAAAATTCAGGGCTATACCGTGTAGATGAAGCACTAACAGGAGGCTTTAAAATTTTCATTCTAGTGTCCTTCGTTTGGGAGAAAAATGCAAAGGTACAAGACAGCTTTTCCTTGCCAATATCTCTCTTTTGCAAAGAGCTACGCATTGGAAAATTCAGGGCTATGCCGTGTAGACGATGGAATAACAGGAGGCTTTAAAATTTTCTTTCTAGTGTCCTTCGTTTGGGAGAAAAATGCAAAGGTACAAGACAGCTTTTCCTTGCAAATGTCTCTCTTTTGCAAAGAGCTACGCATTGGAAAATTCAGGGCTATACCGTGTAGATGAAGCACTAACAGGAGGCTTTAAAATTTTCATTCTAGTGTCCTTCGTTTGGGAGAAAAATCTAAAGGTACAAGACAGCTTTTCCTTGCCAATATCTCACTTTTGCAAAGAGCTGCGCATTGGAAAATTCAGGGCTATGCCGTGCAGATGATGGCCTAACAGGAGGCTTTAAAATTTTCATTCTAGTGTCCTTCGTTTGGGAGAAAAATGCAAAGGTACAATACAGCTTTTCCTTGCCAATATCTCTCTTTTGCAAAGAGCTACGCATTGGAAAATTCAGGGCTATACCGTGTAGATGAAGCCCTAACAGGAGGCTTTAAAATTTTCATTCTAGTGTCCTTCGTTTGGGAGAAAAATGCAAAGGTACAAGACAGCTTTTCCCTGCCAATATCTCTCTTTTGCAAAGAGCTACGCATTGGAAAATTCAGGGCTATGCCGTGTAGATGAAGCCCTAACAGGAGGCTTTAAAATTTTCATTCTAGTGTCCTTCGTTTGGGAGAAAAATGCAAAGGTACAAGACAGCTTTTCCTTGCCAATACCTCTCTTTTGCAAAGAGCTACGCATTGGACAATTCAGGGCTATGCCGTGTAGATGAAGCCCTAACAGGAGGCTTTAAAATTTTCATTCTAGTGTACTTCGTTTGGGAGGAAAATGCAAGGTACAATACAGCTTTTCCTTGCCAATATCTCTCTTTTGCAAAGAGCTACGCATTGGAAAATTCAGGGCTATACCGTATAGATGAAGCCCTAACAGGAGGCTTTAACATTTTCATTCTAGTGTCCTTCGTTTGGGAGAAAAATGCAAAGGTACAATACAGCTTTTCCTTGCCAATATCTCTCTTTTGCAAAGAGCTACGCATTGGAAAATTCAGGGCTATACCATGTAGATGAAGCACTAACAGGAGGCTTTAAAATTTTCATTCTAGTGTCCTTCGTTTGGGAGAAAAATGCAAAGGTACAAGACAGCTTTTCCTTGCCAATATCTCTCTTTTGCAAAGAGCTACGCATTGGAAAATTCAGGGCTATGCCGTGTAGACGATGGAATAACAGGAGGCTTTAAAATTTTCTTTCTAGTGTCCTTCGTTTGGGAGAAAAATGCAAAGGTACAAGACAGCTTTTCCTTGCAAATGTCTCTCTTTTGCAAAGAGCTACGCATTGGAAAATTCAGGGCTATACCGTGTAGATGAAGCACTAACAGGAGGCTTTAAAATTTTCATTCTAGTGTCCTTCGTTTGGGAGAAAAATCTAAAGGTACAAGACAGCTTTTCCTTGCCAATATCTCACTTTTGCAAAGAGCTGCGCATTGGAAAATTCAGGGCTATGCCGTGCAGATGATGGCCTAACAGGAGGCTTTAAAATTTTCTTTCTAGTGTCCTTCGTTTGGGAGAAAAATGCAAAGGTACAAGACAGCTTTTCCTTGACAATATCTCTCTTTTGCAAAGAGCTGCGCATTGGAAAATTCAGGGCTATGCCGTGTAGATGATGGCCTAACAGGAGGCTTTAAAATTTTCTTTCTAGTGTCATTCGTTTGGGAGAAAAATGCAAAGGTACAATACAGCTTTTCCTTGCCAATATCTCTCTTTTGCAAAGAGCTACGCATTGGAAAATTCAGGGCTATACCGTGTAGATGAAGCACTAACAGGAGGCTTTAAAATTTTCATTCTAGTGTCCTTCGTTTGGGAGAAAAATGCAAAGGTACAAGACAGCTTTTCCTTGCCAATATCTCTCTTTTGCAAAGAGCTACGCATTGGAAAATTCAGGGCTATGCCGTGTAGACGATGGAATAACAGGAGGCTTTAAAATTTTCTTTCTAGTGTCCTTCGTTTGGGAGAAAAATGCAAAGGTACAAGACAGCTTTTCCTTGCAAATGTCTCTCTTTTGCAAAGAGCTACGCATTGGAAAATTCAGGGCTATACCGTGTAGATGAAGCACTAACAGGAGGCTTTAAAATTTTCATTCTAGTGTCCTTCGTTTGGGAGAAAAATCTAAAGGTACAAGACAGCTTTTCCTTGCCAATATCTCACTTTTGCAAAGAGCTGCGCATTGGAAAATTCAGGGCTATGCCGTGCAGATGATGGCCTAACAGGAGGCTTTAAAATTTTCTTTCTAGTGCCCTTCGTTTGGGAGAAAAATGCAAAGGTACAAGACAGCTTTTCCTTGACAATATCTCTCTTTTGCAAAGAGCTGCGCATTGGAAAATTCAGGGCTATGCCGTGTAGATGATGGCCTAACAGGAGGCTTTAAAATTTTCTTTCTAGTGTCATTCGTTTGGGAGAAAAATGCAAAGGTACAATACAGCTTTTCCTTGCCAATATCTCTCTTTTGCAAAGAGCTACGCATTGGAAAATTCAGGGCTATACCGTGTAGATGAAGCACTAACAGGAGGCTTTAAAATTTTCATTCTAGTGTCCTTCGTTTGGGAGAAAAATGCAAAGGTACAAGACAGCTTTTCCTTGCCAATATCTCTCTTTTGCAAAGAGCTACGCATTGGAAAATTCAGGGCTATGCCGTGTAGACGATGGAATAACAGGAGGCTTTAAAATTTTCTTTCTAGTGTCCTTCGTTTGGGAGAAAAATGCAAAGGTACAAGACAGCTTTTCCTTGCAAATGTCTCTCTTTTGCAAAGAGCTACGCATTGGAAAATTCAGGGCTATACCGTGTAGATGAAGCACTAACAGGAGGCTTTAAAATTTTCATTCTAGTGTCCTTCGTTTGGGAGAAAAATCTAAAGGTACAAGACAGCTTTTCCTTGCCAATATCTCACTTTTGCAAAGAGCTGCGCATTGGAAAATTCAGGGCTATGCCGTGCAGATGATGGCCTAACAGGAGGCTTTAAAATTTTCTTTCTAGTGTCCTTCGTTTGGGAGAAAAATGCAAAGGTACAAGACAGCTTTTCCTTGACAATATCTCTCTTTTGCAAAGAGCTGCGCATTGGAAAATTCAGGGCTATGCCGTGTAGATGATGGCCTAACAGGAGGCTTTAAAATTTTCTTTCTAGTGTCATTCGTTTGGGAGAAAAATGCAAAGGTACAAGACAGCTTTTCCTTGCCAATATCTCTCTTTTGCAAAGAACTACGCATTGGAAAATTCAGGGCTATACCGTGTAGATGAAGCACTAACAGGAGGCTTTAAAATTTTCTTTCTAGTGTCCTTCGTTTGGGAGAAAAATGCAAAGGTACAAGACAGCTTTTCCTTGCCAATTTCTCTCTTTTGCAAAGAGCTGCGCATTGGAAAATTCAGGGCTATGCCGTGTAGATGATGGCCTAACAGGAGGCTTTAAAATTTTCTTTCTAGTGTCCTTCGTTTGGGAGAAAAATGCAAAGGTACAAGACAGCTTTTGCTTGCCAATATCTCTCTTTTGCAAAGAGCTACGCATTGGAAAATTCAGGGCTATACCGTGTAGATGAAGCACTAACAGGAGGCTTTAAAATTTTCTTTCTAGTGTCCTTCGTTTGGGAGAAAAATGCAAAGGTACAAGACAGCTTTTCCTTGCCAATATCTCTTTTGCAAAGAGCTGCGCATTGGAAAATTCAGGGTTATGCCGTGTAGATGATAGCCTAACAGGAGGCTTTAAAATTTTCATTCTAGTGTCCTTCTTTTGGGAGAAAAATGCAAAGGTACAAGACAGCTTTTCCTTGCCAATATCTCTCTTTTGCAAAGGGCTACGCATTGGAAAATTCAGGGCTATACCGTGTAGATGAAGCCCTAACAGGAGGCTTTTAAATTTTCATTCTAGTGTCCTTCGTTTGGGAGAAAAATGCAAAGGATCAAGACAGCTTTTCCTTGCCAATATCTCTCTTTTGCAAAGAGCTACGCATTGGAAAATTAAGGGCTATGCCGTGTAGATGAAGCCCTAACAGGAGGCTTTCAAATTTTCATTCTAGTGTCCTTCGTTTGGGAGAAAAATGCAAAGGTACAATACAGCTTTTCCTTGCCAATATCTCTCTTTTGCAAAGAGCTACGCATTGGAAAATTCAGGGCTATGCCGTGTAGATGAAGCCCTAACAGGAGGCTTTAAAATTTTCATTCTAGTGTCCTTCGTTTGGGAGAAAAATGCAAAGGTACAATACAGCTTTTCCTTGCCAATATCTCTCTTTTGCAAAGAGCTACGCATTGGAAAATTCAGGGCTATACCGTGTAGATGAAGCCCTAACAGGAGGCTTTAAAATTTTCATTCTAGTGTCCTTCGTTTGGGAGAAAAATGCAAAGGTACAATACAGCTTTTCCTTGCCAATATCTCTCTTTTGCAAAGAGCTACGCATTGGAAAATTCAGGGCTATGCCGTGTAGATGAAGCCCTAACAGGAGGCTTTAAAATTTTCATTCTAGTGTCCTTCGTTTGGGAGAAAAATGCAAAGGTACAATACAGCTTTTCCTTGCCAATATCTCTCTTTTGCAAAGAGCTACGCATTGGAAAATTCAGGGCTATGCCGTGTAGATGAAGCCCTAACAGGAGGCTTTAAAATTTTCATTCTAGTGTCCTTCGTTTGGGAGAAAAATGCAAAGGTACAAGACAGCTTTTCCTTGCCAATACCTCTCTTTTGCAAAGAGCTACGCATTGGACAATTCAGGGCTATGCCGTGTAGATGAAGCCCTAACAGGAGGCTTTAAAATTTTCATTCTAGTGTCCTTCGTTTGGGAGGAAAATGCAAGGTACAATACAGCTTTTCCTTGCCAATATCTCTCTTTTGCAAAGAGCTACGCATTGGAAAATTCAGGGCTATACCGTGTAGATGAAGCCCTAACAGGAGGCTTTAACATTTTCATTCTAGTGTCCTTCGTTTGGGAGAAAAATGCAAAGGTACAATACAGCTTTTCCTTGCCAATATCTCTCTTTTGCAAAGAGCTACGCATTGGAAAATTCAGGGCTATACCGTGTAGATGAAGCACTAACAGGAGGCTTTAAAATTTTCATTCTAGTGTCCTTCGTTTGGGAGAAAAATGCAAAGGTACAAGACAGCTTTTCCTTGCCAATATCTCTCTTTTGCAAAGAACTACGCATTGGAAAATTCAGGGCTATACCGTGTAGATGAAGCACTAACAGGAGGCTTTAAAATTTTCTTTCTAGTGTCCTTCGTTTGGGAGAAAAATGCAAAGGTACAAGACAGCTTTTCCTTGCCAATTTCTCTCTTTTGCAAAGAGCTGCGCATTGGAAAATTCAGGGCTATGCCGTGTAGATGATGGCCTGACAGGAGGCTTTAAAATTTTCTTTCTAGTGTCCTTCGTTTGGGAGAAAAATGCAAAGGTACAAGACAGCTTTTGCTTGCCAATATCTCTCTTTTGCAAAGAGCTACGCATTGGAAAATTCAGGGCTATACCGTGTAGATGAAGCACTAACAGGAGGCTTTAAAATTTTCTTTCTAGTGTCCTTCGTTTGGGAGAAAAATGCAAAGGTACAAGACAGCTTTTCCTTGCCAATATCTCTTTTGCAAAGAGCTGCGCATTGGAAAATTCAGGGTTATGCCGTGTAGATGATAGCCTAACAGGAGGCTTTAAAATTTTCTTTCTAGTGTCCTTCTTTTGGGAGAAAAATGCAAAGGTACAAGACAGCTTTTCCTTGCCAATATCTCTCTTTTGCAAAGAGCTACGCATTGGAAAATTCAGGGCTATACCGTGTAGATGAAGCCCTAACAGGAGGCTTTAACATTTTCATTCTAGTGTCCTTCGTTTGGGAGAAAAATGCAAAGGTACAATACAGCTTTTTCTTGCCAATACCTCTCTTTTGCAAAGAGCTACGCATTGGAAAATTCAGGGCTATGCCGTGTAGATGAAGCCCTAACAGGAGGCTTTAAAATTTTCATTCTAGTGTCCTTCGTTTGGGAGAAAAATGCAAAGGATCAAGACAGCTTTTCCTTGCCAATATCTCTCTTTTGCAAAGAGCTGCGCAATGGAAAATTCAGGGCTATGCCGTTTAGATGATGGCCTAACAGGAGGCTTTAAAATTTTCTTTCTAGTGTCCTTCGTTTGGGAGAAAAATGCAAAGGTATAAGACAGCTTTTCCTTGCCAATTTCTCTCTTTTGCAAAGAGCTGCGCATTGGAAAATTCAGGGCTATGCCGTGTAGATGATGGCCTAACAGGAGGCTTTAAAATTTTCTTTCTAGTGTCCTTCGTTTGGGAGAAAAATGCAAAGGTACAAGACAGCTTTTGCTTGCCAATATCTCTCTTTTGCAAAGAGCTACGCATTGGAAAATTCAGGGCTATACCGTGTAGATGAAGCACTAACAGGAGGCTTTAAAATTTTCTTTCTAGTGTCCTTCGTTTGGGAGAAAAATGCAAAGGTACAAGACAGCTTTCCCTTGCCAATATCTCTTTTGCAAAGAGCTGCGCATTGGAAAATTCAGGGTTATGCCGTGTAGATGATGGCCTAACAGGAGGATTTAAAATTTTCTATCTAGTGTCCTTCGTTTGGGAGAAAAATGCAAAGGTACAAGACAGCTTTTCCTTGCCAATATCTCTCTTTTGCAAAGAGCTACGCATTGGAAAATTCAGGGCTATACCGTGTAGATGAAGCCCTAACAGGAGGCTTTAACATTTTCATTCTAGTGTCCTTCGTTTGGGAGAAAAATGCAAAGGTACAATACAGCTTTTCCTTGCCATTATCTCTCTTTTGCAAAGAGCTACGCATTGGAAAATTCAGGGCTATACCGTGTAGATGAAGCACTAACAGGAGGCTTTAAAATTTTCATTCTAGTGTCCTTCGTTTGGGAGAAAAATGCAAAGGTACAAGACAGCTTTTCCTTGCCAATATCTCTCTTTTGCAAAGAGCTACGCATTGGAAAATTCAGGGCTATGCCGTGTAGACGATGGAAAGTCAGGAGGCTTTAAAATTTTCTTTCTAGTGTCCTTCGTTTGGGAGAAAAATGCAAAGGTACAAGACAGCTTTTCCTTGCAAATGTCTCTCTTTTGCAAAGAGCTACGCATTGGAAAATTCAGGGCTATACCGTGTAGATGAAGCACTAACAGGAGGCTTTAAAATTTTCATTCTAGTGTCCTTCGTTTGGGAGAAAAATGTAAAGGTACAAGACAGCTTTTCCTTGCCAATATCTCACTTTTGCAAAGAGCTGCGCATTGGAAAATTCAGGGCTATGCCGTGCAGATGATGGCCTAACAGGAGGCTTTAAAATTTTCTTTCTAGTGTCCTTCGTTTGGGAGAAAAATGCAAAGGTACAAGACAGCTTTTCCTTGACAATATCTCTCTTTTGCAAAGAGCTGCGCATTGGAAAATTCAGGGCTATGCCGTGTAGATGATGGCCTAACAGGAGGCTTTAAAATTTTCTTTCTAGTGTCATTCGTTTGGGAGAAAAATGCAAAGGTACAAGACAGCTTTTCCTTGCCAATATCTCTCTTTTGCAAAGAACTACGCATTGGAAAATTCAGGGCTATACCGTGTAGATGAAGCACTAACAGGAGGCTTTAAAATTTTCTTTCTAGTGTCCTTCGTTTGGGAGAAAAATGCAAAGGTACAAGACAGCTTTTCCTTGCCAATTTCTCTCTTTTGCAAAAAGCTGCGCATTGGAAAATTCAGGGCTATGCCGTGTAGATGATGGCCTAACAGGAGGCTTTAAAATTTTCTTTCTAGTGTCCTTCGTTTGGGAGAAAAATGCAAAGGTACAAGACAGATTTTGCTTGCCAATATCTCTCTTTTGCAAAAAGCTACGCATTGGAAAATTCAGGGCTATACCGTGTAGATGAAGCACTAACAGGAGGCTTTAAAATTTTCTTTCTAGTGTCCTTCGTTTGGGAGAAAAATGCAAAGGTACAAGACAGCTTTTCCTTGCCAATATCTCTTTTGCAAAGAGCTGCGCATTGGAAAATTCAGGGTTATGCCGTGTAGATGATAGCCTAACAGGAGGCTTTAAAATTTTCATTCTAGTGTCCTTCTTTAGGGAGAAAAATGCAAAGGTACAAGACAGCTTTTCCTTGCCAATATCTCTCTTTTGCAAAGAGCTACGCATTGGAAAATTCAGGGCTATACCGTGTAGATGAAGCCCTAACAGGAGGCTTTAAAATTTTCATTCTAGTGACCTTCGTTTGGGAGAAAAATGCAAAGGTACAATACAGCTTTTTCTTGCCAATACCTCTCTTTTGCAAAGAGCTACGCATTGGAAAATTCAGGGCTATGCCGTGTAGATGAAGCCCTAACAGGAGGGCTATGCCGTTTAGATGATGGCCTAATAAGGAGGCTTTAAAATTTTCTTTCTAGTGTCCTTCGTTTGGGAGAAAAATGCAAAGGTACAAGACAGCTTTTCCTTGCCAATTTCTCTCTTTTGCAAAGAGCTGCGCATTGGAAAATTCAGGGCTATGCCGTGTAGATGATGGCCTAACAGGAGGCTTTAAAATTTTCTTTCTAGTGTCCTTCGTTTGGGAGAAAAATGCAAAGGTACAAGACAGCTTTTGCTTGCCAATATCTCTCTTTTGCAAAGAGCTACGCATTGGAAAATTCAGGGCTATACCGTGTAGATGAAGCACTAACAGGAGGCTTTAAAATTGTCTTTCTAGTGTCCTTCGTTTGGGAGAAAAATGCAAAGGTACAAGACAGCTTTTCCTTGCCAATATCTCTTTTGCAAAGAGCTGCGCATTGGAAAATTCAGGGTTATGCCATGTAGATGATGGCCTAACAGGAGGATTTAAAATTTTCTATCTAGTGTCCTTCATTTGGGAGAAAAATGCAAAGGTACAAGACAGCTTTTCCTTGCCAATATCTCTCTTTTGCAAAGAGCTACGCATTGGAAAATTCAGGGCTATGTTGTGTAGATGATGGCCTAACAGGAGGCTTTAAAATTTTCTCTCTAGTGTCCTTCGTTTGGGAGAAAAATGCAAAGGTACAAGAAAGCTTTTCCTTGCCAATATCTCTCTTTTGCAAAGAGCTACGCATTGGAAATTCAGGGCTATACCGTGTAGATGAAGCACTAACAGGAGACTTTAAAATTTTCTTTCTAGTGTCCTTCGTTTGGGAGAAAAATGTAAAGGTACAAGACAGCTTTTCCTTGCCAATATCTCACTTTTGCAAAGAGCTGCGCATTGGAAAATTCAGGGCTATGCCGTGTAGATGATGGCCTAACAGGAGGCTTTAAAATTTTCTTTCTAGTGTCCTTCGTTTGGGAGAAAAATGCAACGGTACAAGACAGCTTTTCCTTGCCAATATCTCTCTTTTGCAAAGAGCTGCGCATTGGAAAATTCAGGGTTATGCCGTGTAGATGATAGCCTAACAGGAGGCTTTAAAATTTTTATTCTAGTGTCCTTCGTTTGGGAGAAAAATGTAAAGGTACAAGACAGCTTTTCCTTGCCAATATCTCACTTTTGCAAAGAGCTGCGCATTGGAAAATTCAGGGCTATGCCGTGTAGATGATGGCCTAACAGGAGGCTTTAAAGTTTTCTTTCTGGTGTCCTTCGTTTGGGAGAAAAATGCAAAGGTACAAGACAGCTTTTCCTTGCCAATATCTCTCTTTTGCAAAGAGCTACGCATTGGAAAATTCAGGGCTATACCGTGTAGATGAAGCACTAACAGGAGGCTTTAAAATTTTCTTTCTAGTGTCCTTCGTTTGAGAGAAAAATGCAAAGGTACAAGACAGCTTTTCCTTGCCAATATCTCACTTTTGCAAAGAGCTGCGCATTGGAAAATTCAGGGCTATGCCGTGTAGATGATGGCCTAACAGGAGGCTTTAAAATTTTCTTTCTAGTGTCCTTCGTTTCGGAGAAAAATGCAAAGGTACAAGACAGCTTTTGCTTGCCAATATCTCTCTTTTGCAAAGAGCTACGCATTGGAAAATTCAGGGCTATGCCGTGTAGATGAAGCCCTAACAGGAGGCTTTAAAATTTTCATTCTAGTGTCCTTCGTTTGGGAGAAAAATGCAAAGGATCAAGACAGCTTTTCCTTGCCAATATCTCTCTTTTGCAAAGAGCTGCGCAATGGAAAATTCAGGGCTATGCCGTTTAGATGATGGCCTAACAGGAGGCTTTAAAATTTTCTTTCTAGTGTCCTTCGTTTGGGAGAAAAATGCAAAGGTATAAGACAGCTTTTCCTTGCCAATTTCTCTCTTTTGCAAAGAGCTGCGCATTGGAAAATTCAGGGCTATGCCGTGTAGATGATGGCCTAACAGGAGGCTTTAAAATTTTCTTTCTAGTGTCCTTCGTTTGGGAGAAAAATGCAAAGGTACAAGACAGCTTTTGCTTGCCAATATCTCTCTTTTGCAAAGAGCTACGCATTGGAAAATTCAGGGCTATACCGTGTAGATGAAGCACTAACAGGAGGCTTTAAAATTTTCTTTCTAGTGTCCTTCGTTTGGGAGAAAAATGCAAAGGTACAAGACAGCTTTCCCTTGCCAATATCTCTTTTGCAAAGAGCTGCGCATTGGAAAATTCAGGGTTATGCCGTGTAGATGATGGCCTAACAGGAGGATTTAAAATTTTCTATCTAGTGTCCTTCGTTTGGGAGAAAAATGCAAAGGTACAAGACAGCTTTTCCTTGCCAATATCTCTCTTTTGCAAAGAGCTACGCATTGGAAAATTCAGGGCTATACCGTGTAGATGAAGCCCTAACAGGAGGCTTTAACATTTTCATTCTAGTGTCCTTCGTTTGGGAGAAAAATGCAAAGGTACAATACAGCTTTTCCTTGCCATTATCTCTCTTTTGCAAAGAGCTACGCATTGGAAAATTCAGGGCTATACCGTGTAGATGAAGCACTAACAGGAGGCTTTAAAATTTTCATTCTAGTGTCCTTCGTTTGGGAGAAAAATGCAAAGGTACAAGACAGCTTTTCCTTGCCAATATCTCTCTTTTGCAAAGAGCTACGCATTGGAAAATTCAGGGCTATGCCGTGTAGACGATGGAATAACAGGAGGCTTTAAAATTTTCTTTCTAGTGTCCTTCGTTTGGGAGAAAAATGCAAAGGTACAAGACAGCTTTTCCTTGCAAATGTCTCTCTTTTGCAAAGAGCTACGCATTGGAAAATTCAGGGCTATACCGTGTAGATGAAGCACTAACAGGAGGCTTTAAAATTTTCATTCTAGTGTCCTTCGTTTGGGAGAAAAATGTAAAGGTACAAGACAGCTTTTCCTTGCCAATATCTCACTTTTGCAAAGAGCTGCGCATTGGAAAATTCAGGGCTATGCCGTGCAGATGATGGCCTAACAGGAGGCTTTAAAATTTTCTTTCTAGTGTCCTTCGTTTGGGAGAAAAATGCAAAGGTACAAGACAGCTTTTCCTTGACAATATCTCTCTTTTGCAAAGAGCTGCGCATTGGAAAATTCAGGGCTATGCCGTGTAGATGATGGCCTAACAGGAGGCTTTAAAATTTTCTTTCTAGTGTCATTCGTTTGGGAGAAAAATGCAAAGGTACAAGACAGCTTTTCCTTGCCAATATCTCTCTTTTGCAAAGAACTACGCATTGGAAAATTCAGGGCTATACCGTGTAGATGAAGCACTAACAGGAGGCTTTAAAATTTTCTTTCTAGTGTCCTTCGTTTGGGAGAAAAATGCAAAGGTACAAGACAGCTTTTCCTTGCCAATTTCTCTCTTTTGCAAAAAGCTGCGCATTGGAAAATTCAGGGCTATGCCGTGTAGATGATGGCCTAACAGGAGGCTTTAAAATTTTCTTTCTAGTGTCCTTCGTTTGGGAGAAAAATGCAAAGGTACAAGACAGATTTTGCTTGCCAATATCTCTCTTTTGCAAAAAGCTACGCATTGGAAAATTCAGGGCTATACCGTGTAGATGAAGCACTAACAGGAGGCTTTAAAATTTTCTTTCTAGTGTCCTTCGTTTGGGAGAAAAATGCAAAGGTACAAGACAGCTTTTCCTTGCCAATATCTCTTTTGCAAAGAGCTGCGCATTGGAAAATTCAGGGTTATGCCGTGTAGATGATAGCCTAACAGGAGGCTTTAAAATTTTCATTCTAGTGTCCTTCTTTAGGGAGAAAAATGCAAAGGTACAAGACAGCTTTTCCTTGCCAATATCTCTCTTTTGCAAAGAGCTACGCATTGGAAAATTCAGGGCTATACCGTGTAGATGAAGCCCTAACAGGAGGCTTTAAAATTTTCATTCTAGTGACCTTCGTTTGGGAGAAAAATGCAAAGGTACAATACAGCTTTTTCTTGCCAATACCTCTCTTTTGCAAAGAGCTACGCATTGGAAAATTCAGGGCTATGCCGTGTAGATGAAGCCCTAACAGGAGGGCTATGCCGTTTAGATGATGGCCTAATAAGGAGGCTTTAAAATTTTCTTTCTAGTGTCCTTCGTTTGGGAGAAAAATGCAAAGGTACAAGACAGCTTTTCCTTGCCAATTTCTCTCTTTTGCAAAGAGCTGCGCATTGGAAAATTCAGGGCTATGCCGTGTAGATGATGGCCTAACAGGAGGCTTTAAAATTTTCTTTCTAGTGTCCTTCGTTTGGGAGAAAAATGCAAAGGTACAAGACAGCTTTTGCTTGCCAATATCTCTCTTTTGCAAAGAGCTACGCATTGGAAAATTCAGGGCTATACCGTGTAGATGAAGCACTAACAGGAGGCTTTAAAATTGTCTTTCTAGTGTCCTTCGTTTGGGAGAAAAATGCAAAGGTACAAGACAGCTTTTCCTTGCCAATATCTCTTTTGCAAAGAGCTGCGCATTGGAAAATTCAGGGTTATGCCATGTAGATGATGGCCTAACAGGAGGATTTAAAATTTTCTATCTAGTGTCCTTCATTTGGGAGAAAAATGCAAAGGTACAAGACAGCTTTTCCTTGCCAATATCTCTCTTTTGCAAAGAGCTACGCATTGGAAAATTCAGGGCTATGTTGTGTAGATGATGGCCTAACAGGAGGCTTTAAAATTTTCTCTCTAGTGTCCTTCGTTTGGGAGAAAAATGCAAAGGTACAAGAAAGCTTTTCCTTGCCAATATCTCTCTTTTGCAAAGAGCTACGCATTGGAAATTCAGGGCTATACCGTGTAGATGAAGCACTAACAGGAGACTTTAAAATTTTCTTTCTAGTGTCCTTCGTTTGGGAGAAAAATGTAAAGGTACAAGACAGCTTTTCCTTGCCAATATCTCACTTTTGCAAAGAGCTGCGCATTGGAAAATTCAGGGCTATGCCGTGTAGATGATGGCCTAACAGGAGGCTTTAAAATTTTCTTTCTAGTGTCCTTCGTTTGGGAGAAAAATGCAACGGTACAAGACAGCTTTTCCTTGCCAATATCTCTCTTTTGCAAAGAGCTGCGCATTGGAAAATTCAGGGTTATGCCGTGTAGATGATAGCCTAACAGGAGGCTTTAAAATTTTTATTCTAGTGTCCTTCGTTTGGGAGAAAAATGTAAAGGTACAAGACAGCTTTTCCTTGCCAATATCTCACTTTTGCAAAGAGCTGCGCATTGGAAAATTCAGGGCTATGCCGTGTAGATGATGGCCTAACAGGAGGCTTTAAAGTTTTCTTTCTGGTGTCCTTCGTTTGGGAGAAAAATGCAAAGGTACAAGACAGCTTTTCCTTGCCAATATCTCTCTTTTGCAAAGAGCTACGCATTGGAAAATTCAGGGCTATACCGTGTAGATGAAGCACTAACAGGAGGCTTTAAAATTTTCTTTCTAGTGTCCTTCGTTTGAGAGAAAAATGCAAAGGTACAAGACAGCTTTTCCTTGCCAATATCTCACTTTTGCAAAGAGCTGCGCATTGGAAAATTCAGGGCTATGCCGTGTAGATGATGGCCTAACAGGAGGCTTTAAAATTTTCTTTCTAGTGTCCTTCGTTTCGGAGAAAAATGCAAAGGTACAAGACAGCTTTTCCTTGCCAATATCTCTCTTTTGCAAAGAGCTACGCATTGGAAAATTCAGGGCTATACCGTGTAGATGAAGCACTAACAGGAGGCTTTAAAATTTTCATTCTAGTGTCCTTCGTTTGGGAGAAAAATGTAAAGGTACAATACAGCTTTTCCTTGCCAATATCTCACTTTTGCAAAGAGCTGCGCATTGGAAAATTCAGGGCTATGCCGTGCAGATGATGGCCTAACAGGAGGCTTTAAAATTTTCTTTCTAGTGTCCTTCGTTTGGGAGAAAAATGCAAAGGTACAATACAGCTTTTCCTTGCCAATATCTCTCTTTTGCAAAGAGCTACGCATTGGAAAATTCAGGGCTATACCGTGTAGATGAAGCCCTAACAGGAGGCTTTAAAATTTTCATTCTAGTGTCCTTCGTTTGGGAGAAAAATGCAAAGGTACAAGACAGCTTTTCCTTGCCAATATCTCTCTTTTGCAAAGAGCTACGCATTGGAAAATTCAGGGCTATACCGTGTAGATGAAGCCCTAACAGGAGGCTTTAAAATTTTCATTCTAGTGTCCTTCGTTTGGGAGAAAAATGCAAAGGTTCAAGTCAGCTTTTCCTTGCCAATATCTCTCTTTTGCAAAGAGCTACGCATTGGAAAATTCAGGGCTATGCCGTGTAGATGAAGCCCTAACAGGAGGCTTTAAAATTTTCATTCTAGTGTCCTTCGTTTGGGAGAAAAATGTAAAGGTACAATACAGCTTTTCCTTGCCAATATCTCTCTTTTGCAAAGAGCTACGCATTGGAAAATTCAGGGCTATGCCATGTAGATGAAGCCCTAACAGGAGGCTTTAAAATTTTCATTCTAGTGTCCTTCGTTTGGGAGAAAAATGCAAAGGTACAAGACAGCTTTTCCTTGCCAATACCTCTCTTTTGCAAAGAGCTACGCATTGGAAAATTCAGAGCTATGCCGTGTAGATGAAGCCCTAACAGGAGGCTTTAAAATTTTCATTCTAGTGTCCTTCGTTTGGGAGAAAAATGCAAAGGTACAAGACAGCTTTTCCTTGCCAATATCTCTCTTTTGCAAAGAGCTACGCATTGGACAATTCAGGGTTATGCCGTGTAGATGAAGCCCTAACAGGAGGCTTTAAAATTTTCATTGTAGTGTCCTTCGTTTGGGAGAAAAATGCAAAGGTACAATACAGCTTTTCCTTGCCAATATCTCTCTTTTGCAAATAGCTACGCATTGGAAAATTCAGGGCTATACCGTGTAGATGAAGCCCTAACAGGAGGCTTTAAAATTTTCATTCTAGTGTCCTTCGTTTGGGAGAAAAATGCAAAGGTACAAGACAGCTTTTCCTTGCCAATATCTCTCTTTTGCAAAGAGCTACGCATTGGAAAATTCAGGGCTATGCCGAGTAGATGAAGCCCTAACAGGAGGCCTTAAAATTTTCATTCTAGTGTCCTTCGTTTGGGAGAAAAATGCAAAGGTACAATACAGCTTTTCCTTGCCAATATCTCTCTTTTGCAAAGAGCTACGCATTGGAAAATTCAGGGCTATGCCGTGTAGATGAAGCCCTAACAGGAGGCTTTAAAATTTTCATTCTAGTGTCCTTCGTTTGGGAGAAAAATGCAAAGGTACAAGACAGCTTTTCCTTGCCAATACCTCTCTTTTGCAAAGAGCTACGCATTGGAAAATTCAGGGCTATGCCGTGTAGATGAAGCCCTAACAGGAGGCTTTAAAATTTTCATTCTAGTGTCCTTCGTTTGGGAGAAAAATGCAAAGGATCAAGACAGCTTTTCCTTGCCAATATCTCTCTTTTGCAAAGAGCTACGCATTGGAAAATTCAGGGCTATTCCGTGTAGATGATGGCCTAACAGGAGGCTTTAAAATTTTCTTTCTAGTGTCCTTCGTTTGGGAGAAAAATGCAAAGGTACAAGACAGCTTTTCCTTGCCAATATCTCTCTTTTGCAAAGAGCTACGCATTGGAAAATTCAGGGCTACACCGTGTAGATGAAGCACTAAAAGGAGGCTTTAAAATGTTCATTCTAGTGTCCTTCGTTTGGGAGAAAAATGCAAAGGTACAATACAGCTTTTCCTTGCCAATATCTCTCTTTTGCAAAGAGCTACGCATTGGAAAATTCAGGGCTATGCCGTGTAGATGAAGCCCTAACAGGAGGCTTTAAAATTTTCATTCTAGTGTCCTTCGTTTGGAAGAAAATTGCAAAGGTACAATACAGCTTTTCCTTGCCAATATCTCTCTTTTGCAAAGAGCTACGCATTGGAAAATTCAGGGCTATACCGTGTAGATGAAGCCCTAACAGGAGGCTTTAAAATTTTCATTCTAGTGTCCTTCGTTTGGGAGAAAAATGCAAAGGATCAAGACAGCTTTTCCTTGCCAATATCTCTCTTTTGCAAAGAGCTACGCATTGGAAAATTAAGGGCTATGCCGTGTAGATGAAGCCCTAACAGGAGGCTTTAAAATTTTCATTCTAGTGTCCTTCGTTTGGGAGAAAAATGCAAAGGTACAATACAGCTTTTCCTTGCCAATATCTCTCTTTTGCAAAGAGCTACGCATTGGAAAATTCAGGGCTATGCCGTGTAGATGAAGCCCTAACAGGAGGCTTTAAAATTTTCATTATAGTGTCCTTCGTTTGGGAGAAAAATGCAAAGGTACAAGACAGCTTTTCCTTGCCAATACCTCTCTTTTGCAAAGAGCTACGCATTGGAAAATTCAGGGCTATGCCGTGTAGATGAAGCACTAACAGGAGGCTTTAAAATTTTCTTTCTAGTGTCCTTCGTTTGGGAGAAAAATGCAAAGGTACAAGACAGCTTTTCCTTGCCAATATCTCTTTTGCAAAGAGCTGCGCATTGGAAAATTTAGGGTTATGCCGTGTAGATGATAGCCTAACAGGAGGCTTTAAAATTTTCTTTCTAGTGTCCTTCTTTTGGGAGAAAAATGCAAAGGTACAAGACAGCTTTTCCTTGCCTATATCTCTCTTTTGCAAAGAGCTACGCATTGGAAAATTCAGGGCTATACCGTGTAGATGAAGCCCTAACAGGAGGCTTTAAAATTTTCATTCTAGTGTCCTTCGTTTGGGAGAAAAATGCAAAGGTACAATACAGCTTTTCCATGCCAATACCTCTCTTTTGCAAAGAGCTACGCATTGGAAAATTCAGGGCTATGCCGTGTAGATGAAGCCCTAACAGGAGGCTTTAAAATTTTCATTCTAGTGTCCTTCATTTGGGAGAAAAATGCAAAGGATCATGACAGCTTTTCCTTGCCAATATCTCTCTTTTGCAAAGAGCTGCGCATTGGAAAATTCAGGGCTATGCCGTTTAGATGATGGCCTAACAGGAGGCTTTAAAATTTTCTTTCTAGTGTCCTTCGTTTGGGAGAAAAATGCAAAGGTACAAGACAGCTTTTCCTTGCCAATTTCTCTCTTTTGCAAAGAGCTGCGCATTGGAAAATTCAGGGCTATGCCGTGTAGATGATGGCCTAACAGGAGGCTTTAAAATTTTCTTTCTAGTGTCCTTCGTTTGGGAGAAAAATGCAAAGGTACAAGACAGCTTTTGCTTGCCAATATCTCTCTTTTGCAAAGAGCTACGCATTGGAAAATTCAGGGCTATACCGTGTAGATGAAGCACTAACAGGAGGCTTTAAAATTTTCTTTCTAGTGTCCTTCGTTTGGGAGAAAAATGCAAAGGTACAAGACAGCTTTTCCTTGCCAATATCTCTTTTGCAAAGAGCTGCGCATTGGAAAATTCAGGGTTATGCCGTGTAGATGATGGCCTAACAGGAGGATTTAAAATTTTCTATCTAGTGTCCTTCGTTTGGGAGAAAAATGCAAAGGTACAAGACAGCTTTTCCTTGCCAATATCTCTCTTTTGCAAAGAGCTACGCATTGGAAAATTCAGGGCTATGTCGTGTAGATGATGGCCTAACAGGAGGCTTTAAAATTTTCTTTCTAGTGTCCTTCGTTTGGGAGAAAAATGTAAAGGTACAAGACAGCTTTTCCTTGCCAATATCTCACTTTTGCAAAGAGCTGCACATTGGAAAATTCAGGGCTATGCCATGTAGATGATGGCCTAACAGGAGGCTTTAAAGTTTTCTTTCTAGTGTCCTTCGTTTGGGAGAAAAATGCAAAGGTACAAGACAGCTTTTCCTTGCCAATATCTCTCTTTTGCAAAGAGCTACGCATTGGAAAATTCAGGGCTATACCGTGTAGATGAAGCACTAACAGGAGGCTTTAAAATTTTCTTTCTAGTGTCCTTCGTTTGAGAGAAAAATGCAAAGGTACAAGACAGCTTTTCCTTGCCAATATCTCACTTTTGCAAAGAGCTGCGCATTGGAAAATTCAGGGTTATGCCGTGTAGATGATGGCCTAACAGGAGGCTTTAAAATTTTCTTTCTAGTGTCCTTCGTTTGGGAGAAAAATGCAAAGGTACAAGACAGCTTTTCCTTGCCAATATCTCTCTTTTGCAAAGAGCTACGCATTGGAAAATTCAGGGCTATACCGTGTAGATGAAGCACTAACAGGAGGCTTTAAAATTTTCATTCTAGTGTCCTTCGTTTGGGAGAAAAATGTAAAGGTACAATACAGCTTTTCCTTGCCAATATCTCACTTTTGCAAAGAGCTGCGCATTGGAAAATTCAGGGCTATGCCGTGCAGATGATGGCCTAACAGGAGGCTTTACAATTTTCTTTCTAGTGTCCTTCGTTTGGGAGAAAAATGCAAAGGTGCAAGACAGCTTTTCCTTGCCAATATCTCTCTTTTGCAAAGAGCTACGCATTGGAAAATTCAGGGCTATGTCGTGTAGATGATGGCCTAACAGGAGGCTTTAAAATTTTATTTCTAGTGACCTTCGTTTGGGAGAAAAATGCAAAGGTACAAGACAGCTTGTCCTTGCCAATATCTCTCTTTTGCAAAGAGCTGCGCATTGGAAAATTCAGGGCTATGTCGTGTAGATGATGGCCTAACAGGAGGCTTTAAAATTTTAATTCTAGTGTCCTTCGTTTGGGAGAAAAATGCAAAGGTACAAGACAGCTTTTCCTTGCCAATATCTCTCTTTTGCAAAGAGCTGCGCATTGGAAAATTCATGGCTATGCCGTGTAGATGATGGTCTAAACAGGAGGCTTTAAAATTTTCATTCTAGTGTCCTTCGTTTGGGAGAAAAATGCAAAGGATCAAGACAGCTTTTCCTTGCCAATATCTCTCTTTTGCAAAGAGCTACGCATTGGAAAATTCAGGGCTATTCCGTGTAGATGATGGCCTAACAGGAGGCTTTAAAATTTTCTTTCTAGTATCCTTCGTTTGGGAGAAAAATGCAAAGGTACAAGACAGCTTTTCCTTGCCAATATCTCTCTTTTGCAAAGAGCTACGCATTGGAAAATTCAGGGCTACACCGTGTAGATGAAGCACTAAAAGGAGGCTTTAAAATGTTCATTCTAGTGTCCTTCGTTTGGGAGAAAAATGCAAAGGTACAATACAGCTTTTCCTTGCCAATATCTCTCTTTTGCAAAGAGCTACGCATTGGAAAATTCAGGGCTATGCCGTGTAGATGAAGCCCTAACAGGAGGCTTTAAAATTTTCATTCTAGTGTCCTTCGTTTGGAAGAAAAATGCAAAGGTACAATACAGCTTTTCCTTGCCAATATCTCTCTTTTGCAAAGAGCTACGCATTGGAAAATTCAGGGCTATACCGTGTAGATGAAGCCCTAACAGGAGGCTTTAAAATTTTCATTCTAGTGTCCTTCGTTTGGGAGAAAAATGCAAAGGATCAAGACAGCTTTTCCTTGCCAATATCTCTCTTTTGCAAAGAGCTACGCATTGGAAAATTAAGGGCTATGCCGTGTAGATGAAGCCCTAACAGGAGGCTTTAAAATTTTCATTCTAGTGTCCTTCGTTTGGGAGAAAAATGCAAAGGTACAATACAGCTTTTCCTTGCCAATATCTCTCTTTTGCAAAGAGCTACGCATTGGAAAATTCAGGGCTATGCCATGTAGATGAAGCCCTAACAGGAGGCTTTAAAATTTTCATTATAGTGTCCTTCGTTTGGGAGAAAAATGCAAAGGTACAAGACAGCTTTTCCTTGCCAATACCTCTCTTTTGCAAAGAGCTACGCATTGGAAAATTCAGGGCTATGCCGTGTAGATGAAGCACTAACAGGAGGCTTTAAAATTTTCTTTCTAGTGTCCTTCGTTTGGGAGAAAAATGCAACGGTACAAGACAGCTTTTCCTTGCCAATATCTCTCTTTTGCAAAGAGCTGCGCATTGGAAAATTCAGGGTTATGCCGTGTAGATGATAGCCTAACAGGAGGCTTTAAAATTTTTATTCTAGTGTCCTTCGTTTGGGAGAAAAATGTAAAGGTACAAGACAGCTTTTCCTTGCCAATATCTCACTTTTGCAAAGAGCTGCGCATTGGAAAATTCAGGGCTATGCCGTGTAGATGATGGCCTAACAGGAGGCTTTAAAGTTTTCTTTCTGGTGTCCTTCGTTTGGGAGAAAAATGCAAAGGTACAAGACAGCTTTTCCTTGCCAATATCTCTCTTTTGCAAAGAGCTACGCATTGGAAAATTCAGGGCTATACCGTGTAGATGAAGCACTAACAGGAGGCTTTAAAATTTTCTTTCTAGTGTCCTTCGTTTGAGAGAAAAATGCAAAGGTACAAGACAGCTTTTCCTTGCCAATATCTCACTTTTGCAAAGAGCTGCGCATTGGAAAATTCAGGGCTATGCCGTGTAGATGATGGCCTAACAGGAGGCTTTAAAATTTTCTTTCTAGTGTCCTTCGTTTCGGAGAAAAATGCAAAGGTACAAGACAGCTTTTCCTTGCCAATATCTCTCTTTTGCAAAGAGCTACGCATTGGAAAATTCAGGGCTATACCGTGTAGATGAAGCACTAACAGGAGGCTTTAAAATTTTCATTCTAGTGTCCTTCGTTTGGGAGAAAAATGTAAAGGTACAATACAGCTTTTCCTTGCCAATATCTCACTTTTGCAAAGAGCTGCGCATTGGAAAATTCAGGGCTATGCCGTGCAGATGATGGCCTAACAGGAGGCTTTAAAATTTTCTTTCTAGTGTCCTTCGTTTGGGAGAAAAATGCAAAGGTACAATACAGCTTTTCCTTGCCAATATCTCTCTTTTGCAAAGAGCTACGCATTGGAAAATTCAGGGCTATACCGTGTAGATGAAGCCCTAACAGGAGGCTTTAAAATTTTCATTCTAGTGTCCTTCGTTTGGGAGAAAAATGTAAAGGTACAATACAGCTTTTCCTTGCCAATATCTCACTTTTGCAAAGAGCTGCGCATTGGAAAATTCAGGGCTATGCCGTGCAGATGATGGCCTAACAGGAGGCTTTAAAATTTTCTTTCTAGTGTCCTTCGTTTGGGAGAAAAATGCAAAGGTACAATACAGCTTTTCCTTGCCAATATCTCTCTTTTGCAAAGAGCTACGCATTGGAAAATTCAGGGCTATACCGTGTAGATGAAGCACTAACAGGAGGCTTTAAAATTTTCTTTCTAGTGTCCTTCGTTTGGGAGAAAAATGCAAAGGTACAAGACAGCTTTCCCTTGCCAATATCTCTTTTGCAAAGAGCTGCGCATTGGAAAATTCAGGGTTATGCCGTGTAGATGATGGCCTAACAGGAGGATTTAAAATTTTCTATCTAGTGTCCTTCGTTTGGGAGAAAAATGCAAAGGTACAAGACAGCTTTTCCTTGCCAATATCTCTCTTTTGCAAAGAGCTACGCATTGGAAAATTCAGGGCTATACCGTGTAGATGAAGCCCTAACAGGAGGCTTTAACATTTTCATTCTAGTGTCCTTCGTTTGGGAGAAAAATGCAAAGGTACAATACAGCTTTTCCTTGCCATTATCTCTCTTTTGCAAAGAGCTACGCATTGGAAAATTCAGGGCTATACCGTGTAGATGAAGCACTAACAGGAGGCTTTAAAATTTTCATTCTAGTGTCCTTCGTTTGGGAGAAAAATGCAAAGGTACAAGACAGCTTTTCCTTGCCAATATCTCTCTTTTGCAAAGAGCTACGCATTGGAAAATTCAGGGCTATGCCGTGTAGACGATGGAATAACAGGAGGCTTTAAAATTTTCTTTCTAGTGTCCTTCGTTTGGGAGAAAAATGCAAAGGTACAAGACAGCTTTTCCTTGCAAATGTCTCTCTTTTGCAAAGAGCTACGCATTGGAAAATTCAGGGCTATACCGTGTAGATGAAGCACTAACAGGAGGCTTTAAAATTTTCATTCTAGTGTCCTTCGTTTGGGAGAAAAATGTAAAGGTACAAGACAGCTTTTCCTTGCCAATATCTCACTTTTGCAAAGAGCTGCGCATTGGAAAATTCAGGGCTATGCCGTGCAGATGATGGCCTAACAGGAGGCTTTAAAATTTTCTTTCTAGTGTCCTTCGTTTGGGAGAAAAATGCAAAGGTACAAGACAGCTTTTCCTTGACAATATCTCTCTTTTGCAAAGAGCTGCGCATTGGAAAATTCAGGGCTATGCCGTGTAGATGATGGCCTAACAGGAGGCTTTAAAATTTTCTTTCTAGTGTCATTCGTTTGGGAGAAAAATGCAAAGGTACAAGACAGCTTTTCCTTGCCAATATCTCTCTTTTGCAAAGAACTACGCATTGGAAAATTCAGGGCTATACCGTGTAGATGAAGCACTAACAGGAGGCTTTAAAATTTTCTTTCTAGTGTCCTTCGTTTGGGAGAAAAATGCAAAGGTACAAGACAGCTTTTCCTTGCCAATTTCTCTCTTTTGCAAAAAGCTGCGCATTGGAAAATTCAGGGCTATGCCGTGTAGATGATGGCCTAACAGGAGGCTTTAAAATTTTCTTTCTAGTGTCCTTCGTTTGGGAGAAAAATGCAAAGGTACAAGACAGATTTTGCTTGCCAATATCTCTCTTTTGCAAAAAGCTACGCATTGGAAAATTCAGGGCTATACCGTGTAGATGAAGCACTAACAGGAGGCTTTAAAATTTTCTTTCTAGTGTCCTTCGTTTGGGAGAAAAATGCAAAGGTACAAGACAGCTTTTCCTTGCCAATATCTCTTTTGCAAAGAGCTGCGCATTGGAAAATTCAGGGTTATGCCGTGTAGATGATAGCCTAACAGGAGGCTTTAAAATTTTCATTCTAGTGTCCTTCTTTAGGGAGAAAAATGCAAAGGTACAAGACAGCTTTTCCTTGCCAATATCTCTCTTTTGCAAAGAGCTACGCATTGGAAAATTCAGGGCTATACCGTGTAGATGAAGCCCTAACAGGAGGCTTTAAAATTTTCATTCTAGTGACCTTCGTTTGGGAGAAAAATGCAAAGGTACAATACAGCTTTTTCTTGCCAATACCTCTCTTTTGCAAAGAGCTACGCATTGGAAAATTCAGGGCTATGCCGTGTAGATGAAGCCCTAACAGGAGGGCTATGCCGTTTAGATGATGGCCTAATAAGGAGGCTTTAAAATTTTCTTTCTAGTGTCCTTCGTTTGGGAGAAAAATGCAAAGGTACAAGACAGCTTTTCCTTGCCAATTTCTCTCTTTTGCAAAGAGCTGCGCATTGGAAAATTCAGGGCTATGCCGTGTAGATGATGGCCTAACAGGAGGCTTTAAAATTTTCTTTCTAGTGTCCTTCGTTTGGGAGAAAAATGCAAAGGTACAAGACAGCTTTTGCTTGCCAATATCTCTCTTTTGCAAAGAGCTACGCATTGGAAAATTCAGGGCTATACCGTGTAGATGAAGCACTAACAGGAGGCTTTAAAATTGTCTTTCTAGTGTCCTTCGTTTGGGAGAAAAATGCAAAGGTACAAGACAGCTTTTCCTTGCCAATATCTCTTTTGCAAAGAGCTGCGCATTGGAAAATTCAGGGTTATGCCATGTAGATGATGGCCTAACAGGAGGATTTAAAATTTTCTATCTAGTGTCCTTCATTTGGGAGAAAAATGCAAAGGTACAAGACAGCTTTTCCTTGCCAATATCTCTCTTTTGCAAAGAGCTACGCATTGGAAAATTCAGGGCTATGTTGTGTAGATGATGGCCTAACAGGAGGCTTTAAAATTTTCTCTCTAGTGTCCTTCGTTTGGGAGAAAAATGCAAAGGTACAAGAAAGCTTTTCCTTGCCAATATCTCTCTTTTGCAAAGAGCTACGCATTGGAAATTCAGGGCTATACCGTGTAGATGAAGCACTAACAGGAGACTTTAAAATTTTCTTTCTAGTGTCCTTCGTTTGGGAGAAAAATGTAAAGGTACAAGACAGCTTTTCCTTGCCAATATCTCACTTTTGCAAAGAGCTGCGCATTGGAAAATTCAGGGCTATGCCGTGTAGATGATGGCCTAACAGGAGGCTTTAAAATTTTCTTTCTAGTGTCCTTCGTTTGGGAGAAAAATGCAACGGTACAAGACAGCTTTTCCTTGCCAATATCTCTCTTTTGCAAAGAGCTGCGCATTGGAAAATTCAGGGTTATGCCGTGTAGATGATAGCCTAACAGGAGGCTTTAAAATTTTTATTCTAGTGTCCTTCGTTTGGGAGAAAAATGTAAAGGTACAAGACAGCTTTTCCTTGCCAATATCTCACTTTTGCAAAGAGCTGCGCATTGGAAAATTCAGGGCTATGCCGTGTAGATGATGGCCTAACAGGAGGCTTTAAAGTTTTCTTTCTGGTGTCCTTCGTTTGGGAGAAAAATGCAAAGGTACAAGACAGCTTTTCCTTGCCAATATCTCTCTTTTGCAAAGAGCTACGCATTGGAAAATTCAGGGCTATACCGTGTAGATGAAGCACTAACAGGAGGCTTTAAAATTTTCTTTCTAGTGTCCTTCGTTTGAGAGAAAAATGCAAAGGTACAAGACAGCTTTTCCTTGCCAATATCTCACTTTTGCAAAGAGCTGCGCATTGGAAAATTCAGGGCTATGCCGTGTAGATGATGGCCTAACAGGAGGCTTTAAAATTTTCTTTCTAGTGTCCTTCGTTTCGGAGAAAAATGCAAAGGTACAAGACAGCTTTTCCTTGCCAATATCTCTCTTTTGCAAAGAGCTACGCATTGGAAAATTCAGGGCTATACCGTGTAGATGAAGCACTAACAGGAGGCTTTAAAATTTTCATTCTAGTGTCCTTCGTTTGGGAGAAAAATGTAAAGGTACAATACAGCTTTTCCTTGCCAATATCTCACTTTTGCAAAGAGCTGCGCATTGGAAAATTCAGGGCTATGCCGTGCAGATGATGGCCTAACAGGAGGCTTTAAAATTTTCTTTCTAGTGTCCTTCGTTTGGGAGAAAAATGCAAAGGTACAATACAGCTTTTCCTTGCCAATATCTCTCTTTTGCAAAGAGCTACGCATTGGAAAATTCAGGGCTATACCGTGTAGATGAAGCCCTAACAGGAGGCTTTAAAATTTTCATTCTAGTGTCCTTCGTTTGGGAGAAAAATGCAAAGGTACAAGACAGCTTTTCCTTGCCAATATCTCTCTTTTGCAAAGAGCTACGCATTGGAAAATTCAGGGCTATACCGTGTAGATGAAGCCCTAACAGGAGGCTTTAAAATTTTCATTCTAGTGTCCTTCGTTTGGGAGAAAAATGCAAAGGTTCAAGTCAGCTTTTCCTTGCCAATATCTCTCTTTTGCAAAGAGCTACGCATTGGAAAATTCAGGGCTATGCCGTGTAGATGAAGCCCTAACAGGAGGCTTTAAAATTTTCATTCTAGTGTCCTTCGTTTGGGAGAAAAATGTAAAGGTACAATACAGCTTTTCCTTGCCAATATCTCTCTTTTGCAAAGAGCTACGCATTGGAAAATTCAGGGCTATGCCATGTAGATGAAGCCCTAACAGGAGGCTTTAAAATTTTCATTCTAGTGTCCTTCGTTTGGGAGAAAAATGCAAAGGTACAAGACAGCTTTTCCTTGCCAATACCTCTCTTTTGCAAAGAGCTACGCATTGGAAAATTCAGAGCTATGCCGTGTAGATGAAGCCCTAACAGGAGGCTTTAAAATTTTCATTCTAGTGTCCTTCGTTTGGGAGAAAAATGCAAAGGTACAAGACAGCTTTTCCTTGCCAATATCTCTCTTTTGCAAAGAGCTACGCATTGGACAATTCAGGGTTATGCCGTGTAGATGAAGCCCTAACAGGAGGCTTTAAAATTTTCATTGTAGTGTCCTTCGTTTGGGAGAAAAATGCAAAGGTACAATACAGCTTTTCCTTGCCAATATCTCTCTTTTGCAAATAGCTACGCATTGGAAAATTCAGGGCTATACCGTGTAGATGAAGCCCTAACAGGAGGCTTTAAAATTTTCATTCTAGTGTCCTTCGTTTGGGAGAAAAATGCAAAGGTACAAGACAGCTTTTCCTTGCCAATATCTCTCTTTTGCAAAGAGCTACGCATTGGAAAATTCAGGGCTATGCCGAGTAGATGAAGCCCTAACAGGAGGCCTTAAAATTTTCATTCTAGTGTCCTTCGTTTGGGAGAAAAATGCAAAGGTACAATACAGCTTTTCCTTGCCAATATCTCTCTTTTGCAAAGAGCTACGCATTGGAAAATTCAGGGCTATGCCGTGTAGATGAAGCCCTAACAGGAGGCTTTAAAATTTTCATTCTAGTGTCCTTCGTTTGGGAGAAAAATGCAAAGGTACAAGACAGCTTTTCCTTGCCAATACCTCTCTTTTGCAAAGAGCTACGCATTGGAAAATTCAGGGCTATGCCGTGTAGATGAAGCCCTAACAGGAGGCTTTAAAATTTTCATTCTAGTGTCCTTCGTTTGGGAGAAAAATGCAAAGGATCAAGACAGCTTTTCCTTGCCAATATCTCTCTTTTGCAAAGAGCTACGCATTGGAAAATTCAGGGCTATTCCGTGTAGATGATGGCCTAACAGGAGGCTTTAAAATTTTCTTTCTAGTGTCCTTCGTTTGGGAGAAAAATGCAAAGGTACAAGACAGCTTTTCCTTGCCAATATCTCTCTTTTGCAAAGAGCTACGCATTGGAAAATTCAGGGCTACACCGTGTAGATGAAGCACTAAAAGGAGGCTTTAAAATGTTCATTCTAGTGTCCTTCGTTTGGGAGAAAAATGCAAAGGTACAATACAGCTTTTCCTTGCCAATATCTCTCTTTTGCAAAGAGCTACGCATTGGAAAATTCAGGGCTATGCCGTGTAGATGAAGCCCTAACAGGAGGCTTTAAAATTTTCATTCTAGTGTCCTTCGTTTGGAAGAAAATTGCAAAGGTACAATACAGCTTTTCCTTGCCAATATCTCTCTTTTGCAAAGAGCTACGCATTGGAAAATTCAGGGCTATACCGTGTAGATGAAGCCCTAACAGGAGGCTTTAAAATTTTCATTCTAGTGTCCTTCGTTTGGGAGAAAAATGCAAAGGATCAAGACAGCTTTTCCTTGCCAATATCTCTCTTTTGCAAAGAGCTACGCATTGGAAAATTAAGGGCTATGCCGTGTAGATGAAGCCCTAACAGGAGGCTTTAAAATTTTCATTCTAGTGTCCTTCGTTTGGGAGAAAAATGCAAAGGTACAATACAGCTTTTCCTTGCCAATATCTCTCTTTTGCAAAGAGCTACGCATTGGAAAATTCAGGGCTATGCCGTGTAGATGAAGCCCTAACAGGAGGCTTTAAAATTTTCATTATAGTGTCCTTCGTTTGGGAGAAAAATGCAAAGGTACAAGACAGCTTTTCCTTGCCAATACCTCTCTTTTGCAAAGAGCTACGCATTGGAAAATTCAGGGCTATGCCGTGTAGATGAAGCACTAACAGGAGGCTTTAAAATTTTCTTTCTAGTGTCCTTCGTTTGGGAGAAAAATGCAAAGGTACAAGACAGCTTTTCCTTGCCAATATCTCTTTTGCAAAGAGCTGCGCATTGGAAAATTTAGGGTTATGCCGTGTAGATGATAGCCTAACAGGAGGCTTTAAAATTTTCTTTCTAGTGTCCTTCTTTTGGGAGAAAAATGCAAAGGTACAAGACAGCTTTTCCTTGCCTATATCTCTCTTTTGCAAAGAGCTACGCATTGGAAAATTCAGGGCTATACCGTGTAGATGAAGCCCTAACAGGAGGCTTTAAAATTTTCATTCTAGTGTCCTTCGTTTGGGAGAAAAATGCAAAGGTACAATACAGCTTTTCCATGCCAATACCTCTCTTTTGCAAAGAGCTACGCATTGGAAAATTCAGGGCTATGCCGTGTAGATGAAGCCCTAACAGGAGGCTTTAAAATTTTCATTCTAGTGTCCTTCATTTGGGAGAAAAATGCAAAGGATCATGACAGCTTTTCCTTGCCAATATCTCTCTTTTGCAAAGAGCTGCGCATTGGAAAATTCAGGGCTATGCCGTTTAGATGATGGCCTAACAGGAGGCTTTAAAATTTTCTTTCTAGTGTCCTTCGTTTGGGAGAAAAATGCAAAGGTACAAGACAGCTTTTCCTTGCCAATTTCTCTCTTTTGCAAAGAGCTGCGCATTGGAAAATTCAGGGCTATGCCGTGTAGATGATGGCCTAACAGGAGGCTTTAAAATTTTCTTTCTAGTGTCCTTCGTTTGGGAGAAAAATGCAAAGGTACAAGACAGCTTTTGCTTGCCAATATCTCTCTTTTGCAAAGAGCTACGCATTGGAAAATTCAGGGCTATACCGTGTAGATGAAGCACTAACAGGAGGCTTTAAAATTTTCTTTCTAGTGTCCTTCGTTTGGGAGAAAAATGCAAAGGTACAAGACAGCTTTTCCTTGCCAATATCTCTTTTGCAAAGAGCTGCGCATTGGAAAATTCAGGGTTATGCCGTGTAGATGATGGCCTAACAGGAGGATTTAAAATTTTCTATCTAGTGTCCTTCGTTTGGGAGAAAAATGCAAAGGTACAAGACAGCTTTTCCTTGCCAATATCTCTCTTTTGCAAAGAGCTACGCATTGGAAAATTCAGGGCTATGTCGTGTAGATGATGGCCTAACAGGAGGCTTTAAAATTTTCTTTCTAGTGTCCTTCGTTTGGGAGAAAAATGTAAAGGTACAAGACAGCTTTTCCTTGCCAATATCTCACTTTTGCAAAGAGCTGCACATTGGAAAATTCAGGGCTATGCCATGTAGATGATGGCCTAACAGGAGGCTTTAAAGTTTTCTTTCTAGTGTCCTTCGTTTGGGAGAAAAATGCAAAGGTACAAGACAGCTTTTCCTTGCCAATATCTCTCTTTTGCAAAGAGCTACGCATTGGAAAATTCAGGGCTATACCGTGTAGATGAAGCACTAACAGGAGGCTTTAAAATTTTCTTTCTAGTGTCCTTCGTTTGAGAGAAAAATGCAAAGGTACAAGACAGCTTTTCCTTGCCAATATCTCACTTTTGCAAAGAGCTGCGCATTGGAAAATTCAGGGTTATGCCGTGTAGATGATGGCCTAACAGGAGGCTTTAAAATTTTCTTTCTAGTGTCCTTCGTTTGGGAGAAAAATGCAAAGGTACAAGACAGCTTTTCCTTGCCAATATCTCTCTTTTGCAAAGAGCTACGCATTGGAAAATTCAGGGCTATACCGTGTAGATGAAGCACTAACAGGAGGCTTTAAAATTTTCATTCTAGTGTCCTTCGTTTGGGAGAAAAATGTAAAGGTACAATACAGCTTTTCCTTGCCAATATCTCACTTTTGCAAAGAGCTGCGCATTGGAAAATTCAGGGCTATGCCGTGCAGATGATGGCCTAACAGGAGGCTTTACAATTTTCTTTCTAGTGTCCTTCGTTTGGGAGAAAAATGCAAAGGTGCAAGACAGCTTTTCCTTGCCAATATCTCTCTTTTGCAAAGAGCTACGCATTGGAAAATTCAGGGCTATGTCGTGTAGATGATGGCCTAACAGGAGGCTTTAAAATTTTATTTCTAGTGACCTTCGTTTGGGAGAAAAATGCAAAGGTACAAGACAGCTTGTCCTTGCCAATATCTCTCTTTTGCAAAGAGCTGCGCATTGGAAAATTCAGGGCTATGTCGTGTAGATGATGGCCTAACAGGAGGCTTTAAAATTTTAATTCTAGTGTCCTTCGTTTGGGAGAAAAATGCAAAGGTACAAGACAGCTTTTCCTTGCCAATATCTCTCTTTTGCAAAGAGCTGCGCATTGGAAAATTCATGGCTATGCCGTGTAGATGATGGTCTAAACAGGAGGCTTTAAAATTTTCATTCTAGTGTCCTTCGTTTGGGAGAAAAATGCAAAGGATCAAGACAGCTTTTCCTTGCCAATATCTCTCTTTTGCAAAGAGCTACGCATTGGAAAATTCAGGGCTATTCCGTGTAGATGATGGCCTAACAGGAGGCTTTAAAATTTTCTTTCTAGTATCCTTCGTTTGGGAGAAAAATGCAAAGGTACAAGACAGCTTTTCCTTGCCAATATCTCTCTTTTGCAAAGAGCTACGCATTGGAAAATTCAGGGCTACACCGTGTAGATGAAGCACTAAAAGGAGGCTTTAAAATGTTCATTCTAGTGTCCTTCGTTTGGGAGAAAAATGCAAAGGTACAATACAGCTTTTCCTTGCCAATATCTCTCTTTTGCAAAGAGCTACGCATTGGAAAATTCAGGGCTATGCCGTGTAGATGAAGCCCTAACAGGAGGCTTTAAAATTTTCATTCTAGTGTCCTTCGTTTGGAAGAAAAATGCAAAGGTACAATACAGCTTTTCCTTGCCAATATCTCTCTTTTGCAAAGAGCTACGCATTGGAAAATTCAGGGCTATACCGTGTAGATGAAGCCCTAACAGGAGGCTTTAAAATTTTCATTCTAGTGTCCTTCGTTTGGGAGAAAAATGCAAAGGATCAAGACAGCTTTTCCTTGCCAATATCTCTCTTTTGCAAAGAGCTACGCATTGGAAAATTAAGGGCTATGCCGTGTAGATGAAGCCCTAACAGGAGGCTTTAAAATTTTCATTCTAGTGTCCTTCGTTTGGGAGAAAAATGCAAAGGTACAATACAGCTTTTCCTTGCCAATATCTCTCTTTTGCAAAGAGCTACGCATTGGAAAATTCAGGGCTATGCCATGTAGATGAAGCCCTAACAGGAGGCTTTAAAATTTTCATTATAGTGTCCTTCGTTTGGGAGAAAAATGCAAAGGTACAAGACAGCTTTTCCTTGCCAATACCTCTCTTTTGCAAAGAGCTACGCATTGGAAAATTCAGGGCTATGCCGTGTAGATGAAGCACTAACAGGAGGCTTTAAAATTTTCTTTCTAGTGTCCTTCGTTTGGGAGAAAAATGCAACGGTACAAGACAGCTTTTCCTTGCCAATATCTCTCTTTTGCAAAGAGCTGCGCATTGGAAAATTCAGGGTTATGCCGTGTAGATGATAGCCTAACAGGAGGCTTTAAAAATTTTATTCTAGTGTCCTTCGTTTGGGAGAAAAATGTAAAGGTACAAGACAGCTTTTCCTTGCCAATATCTCACTTTTGCAAAGAGCTGCGCATTGGAAAATTCAGGGCTATGCCGTGTAGATGATGGCCTAACAGGAGGCTTTAAAGTTTTCTTTCTGGTGTCCTTCGTTTGGGAGAAAAATGCAAAGGTACAAGACAGCTTTTCCTTGCCAATATCTCTCTTTTGCAAAGAGCTACGCATTGGAAAATTCAGGGCTATACCGTGTAGATGAAGCACTAACAGGAGGCTTTAAAATTTTCTTTCTAGTGTCCTTCGTTTGAGAGAAAAATGCAAAGGTACAAGACAGCTTTTCCTTGCCAATATCTCACTTTTGCAAAGAGCTGCGCATTGGAAAATTCAGGGCTATGCCGTGTAGATGATGGCCTAACAGGAGGCTTTAAAATTTTCTTTCTAGTGTCCTTCGTTTCGGAGAAAAATGCAAAGGTACAAGACAGCTTTTCCTTGCCAATATCTCTCTTTTGCAAAGAGCTACGCATTGGAAAATTCAGGGCTATACCGTGTAGATGAAGCACTAACAGGAGGCTTTAAAATTTTCATTCTAGTGTCCTTCGTTTGGGAGAAAAATGTAAAGGTACAATACAGCTTTTCCTTGCCAATATCTCACTTTTGCAAAGAGCTGCGCATTGGAAAATTCAGGGCTATGCCGTGCAGATGATGGCCTAACAGGAGGCTTTAAAATTTTCTTTCTAGTGTCCTTCGTTTGGGAGAAAAATGCAAAGGTACAATACAGCTTTTCCTTGCCAATATCTCTCTTTTGCAAAGAGCTACGCATTGGAAAATTCAGGGCTATACCGTGTAGATGAAGCCCTAACAGGAGGCTTTAAAATTTTCATTCTAGTGTCCTTCGTTTGGGAGAAAAATGTAAAGGTACAATACAGCTTTTCCTTGCCAATATCTCACTTTTGCAAAGAGCTGCGCATTGGAAAATTCAGGGCTATGCCGTGCAGATGATGGCCTAACAGGAGGCTTTAAAATTTTCTTTCTAGTGTCCTTCGTTTGGGAGAAAAATGCAAAGGTACAATACAGCTTTTCCTTGCCAATATCTCTCTTTTGCAAAGAGCTACGCATTGGAAAATTCAGGGCTATACCGTGTAGATGAAGCCCTAACAGGAGGCTTTAAAATTTTCTTTCTAGTGTCCTTCGTTTCGGAGAAAAATGCAAAGGTACAAGACAGCTTTTCCTTGCCAATATCTCTCTTTTGCAAAGAGCTACGCATTGGAAAATTCAGGGCTATGTCGTGTAGATGATGGCCTAACAGGAGGCTTTAAAATTTTATTTCTAGTGACCTTCGTTTGGGAGAAAAATGCAAAGGTACAAGACAGCTTGTCCTTGCCAATATCTCTCTTTTGCAAAGAGCTGCGCATTGGAAAATTCAGGGCTATGTCGTGTAGATGATGGCCTAACAGGAGGCTTTAAAATTTTAATTCTAGTGTCCTTCGTTTGGGAGAAAAATGCAAAGGTACAAGACAGCTTTTCCTTGCCAATATCTCTCTTTTGCAAAGAGCTGCGCATTGGAAAATTCATGGCTATGCCGTGTAGATGATGGTCTAAACAGGAGGCTTTAAAATTTTCATTCTAGTGTCCTTCGTTTGGGAGAAAAATGCAAAGGATCAAGACAGCTTTTCCTTGCCAATATCTCTCTTTTGCAAAGAGCTACGCATTGGAAAATTCAGGGCTATTCCGTGTAGATGATGGCCTAACAGGAGGCTTTAAAATTTTCTTTCTAGTATCCTTCGTTTGGGAGAAAAATGCAAAGGTACAAGACAGCTTTTCCTTGCCAATATCTCTCTTTTGCAAAGAGCTACGCATTGGAAAATTCAGGGCTACACCGTGTAGATGAAGCACTAAAAGGAGGCTTTAAAATGTTCATTCTAGTGTCCTTCGTTTGGGAGAAAAATGCAAAGGTACAAGACAGCTTTTCCTTGCCAATATCTCTCTTTTGCAAAGAGCTACGCATTGGAAAATTCAGGGCTATGCCGTGTAGATGAAGCCCTAACAGGAGGCTTTAAAATTTTCATTCTAGTGTCCTTCGTTTGGAAGAAAAATGCAAAGGTACAATACAGCTTTTCCTTGCCAATATCTCTCTTTTGCAAAGAGCTACGCATTGGAAAATTCAGGGCTATACCGTGTAGATGAAGCCCTAACAGGAGGCTTTAAAATTTTCATTCTAGTGTCCTTCGTTTGGGAGAAAAATGCAAAGGATCAAGACAGCTTTTCCTTGCCAATATCTCTCTTTTGCAAAGAGCTACGCATTGGAAAATTAAGGGCTATGCCGTGTAGATGAAGCCCTAACAGGAGGCTTTAAAATTTTCATTCTAGTGTCCTTCGTTTGGGAGAAAAATGCAAAGGTACAATACAGCTTTTCCTTGCCAATATCTCTCTTTTGCAAAGAGCTACGCATTGGAAAATTCAGGGCTATGCCATGTAGATGAAGCCCTAACAGGAGGCTTTAAAATTTTCATTATAGTGTCCTTCGTTTGGGAGAAAAATGCAAAGGTACAAGACAGCTTTTCCTTGCCAATACCTCTCTTTTGCAAAGAGCTACGCATTGGAAAATTCAGGGCTATGCCGTGTAGATGAAGCACTAACAGGAGGCTTTAAAATTTTCTTTCTAGTGTCCTTCGTTTGGGAGAAAAATGCAACGGTACAAGACAGCTTTTCCTTGCCAATATCTCTCTTTTGCAAAGAGCTGCGCATTGGAAAATTCAGGGTTATGCCGTGTAGATGATAGCCTAACAGGAGGCTTTAAAATTTTTATTCTAGTGTCCTTCGTTTGGGAGAAAAATGTAAAGGTACAAGACAGCTTTTCCTTGCCAATATCTCACTTTTGCAAAGAGCTGCGCATTGGAAAATTCAGGGCTATGCCGTGTAGATGATGGCCTAACAGGAGGCTTTAAAGTTTTCTTTCTGGTGTCCTTCGTTTGGGAGAAAAATGCAAAGGTACAAGACAGCTTTTCCTTGCCAATATCTCTTTTGCAAAGAGCTACGCATTGGAAAATTCAGGGCTATACCGTGTAGATGAAGCACTAACAGGAGGCTTTAAAATTTTCTTTCTAGTGTCCTTCGTTTGAGAGAAAAATGCAAAGGTACAAGACAGCTTTTCCTTGCCAATATCTCACTTTTGCAAAGAGCTGCGCATTGGAAAATTCAGGGCTATGCCGTGTAGATGATGGCCTAACAGGAGGCTTTAAAATTTTCTTTCTAGTGTCCTTCGTTTCGGAGAAAAATGCAAAGGTACAAGACAGCTTTTCCTTGCCAATATCTCTCTTTTGCAAAGAGCTACGCATTGGAAAATTCAGGGCTATACCGTGTAGATGAAGCACTAACAGGAGGCTTTAAAATTTTCATTCTAGTGTCCTTCGTTTGGGAGAAAAATGTAAAGGTACAATACAGCTTTTCCTTGCCAATATCTCACTTTTGCAAAGAGCTGCGCATTGGAAAATTCAGGGCTATGCCGTGCAGATGATGGCCTAACAGGAGGCTTTAAAATTTTCTTTCTAGTGTCCTTCGTTTGGGAGAAAAATGCAAAGGTACAATACAGCTTTTCCTTGCCAATATCTCTCTTTTGCAAAGAGCTACGCATTGGAAAATTCAGGGCTATACCGTGTAGATGAAGCCCTAACAGGAGGCTTTAAAATTTTCATTCTAGTGTCCTTCGTTTGGGAGAAAAATGCAAAGGTACAAGACAGCTTTTCCTTGCCAATATCTCTCTTTTGCAAAGAGCTACGCATTGGAAAATTCAGGGCTATACCGTGTAGATGAAGCCCTAACAGGAGGCTTTAAAATTTTCATTCTAGTGTCCTTCGTTTGGGAGAAAAATGCAAAGGTACAAGTCAGCTTTTCCTTGCCAATATCTCTCTTTTGCAAAGAGCTACGCATTGGAAAATTCAGGGCTATGCCGTGTAGATGAAGCCCTAACAGGAGGCTTTAAAATTTTCATTCTAGTGTCCTTCGTTTGGGAGAAAAATGTAAAGGTACAATACAGCTTTTCCTTGCCAATATCTCTCTTTTGCAAAGAGCTACGCATTGGAAAATTCAGGGCTATGCCATGTAGATGAAGCCCTAACAGGAGGCTTTAAAATTTTCATTCTAGTGTCCTTCGTTTGGGAGAAAAATGCAAAGGTACAAGACAGCTTTTCCTTGCCAATACCTCTCTTTTGCAAAGAGCTACGCATTGGAAAATTCAGAGCTATGCCGTGTAGATGAAGCCCTAACAGGAGGCTTTAAAATTTTCATTCTAGTGTCCTTCGTTTGGGAGAAAAATGCAAAGGTACAAGACAGCTTTTCCTTGCCAATATCTCTCTTTTGCAAAGAGCTACGCATTGGACAATTCAGGGTTATGCCGTGTAGATGAAGCCCTAACAGGAGGCTTTAAAATTTTCATTGTAGTGTCCTTCGTTTGGGAGAAAAATGCAAAGGTACAATACAGCTTTTCCTTGCCAATATCTCTCTTTTGCAAATAGCTACGCATTGGAAAATTCAGGGCTATACCGTGTAGATGAAGCCCTAACAGGAGGCTTTAAAATTTTCATTCTAGTGTCCTTCGTTTGGGAGAAAAATGCAAAGGTACAAGACAGCTTTTCCTTGCCAATATCTCTCTTTTGCAAAGAGCTACGCATTGGAAAATTCAGGGCTATGCCGAGTAGATGAAGCCCTAACAGGAGGCCTTAAAATTTTCATTCTAGTGTCCTTCGTTTGGGAGAAAAATGCAAAGGTACAATACAGCTTTTCCTTGCCAATATCTCTCTTTTGCAAAGAGCTACGCATTGGAAAATTCAGGGCTATGCCGTGTAGATGAAGCCCTAACAGGAGGCTTTAAAATTTTCATTCTAGTGTCCTTCGTTTGGGAGAAAAATGCAAAGGTACAAGACAGCTTTTCCTTGCCAATACCTCTCTTTTGCAAAGAGCTACGCATTGGAAAATTCAGGGCTATGCCGTGTAGATGAAGCCCTAACAGGAGGCTTTAAAATTTTCATTCTAGTGTCCTTCGTTTGGGAGAAAAATGCAAAGGATCAAGACAGCTTTTCCTTGCCAATATCTCTCTTTTGCAAAGAGCTACGCATTGGAAAATTCAGGGCTATTCCGTGTAGATGATGGCCTAACAGGAGGCTTTAAAATTTTCTTTCTAGTGTCCTTCGTTTGGGAGAAAAATGCAAAGGTACAAGACAGCTTTTCCTTGCCAATATCTCTCTTTTGCAAAGAGCTACGCATTGGAAAATTCAGGGCTACACCGTGTAGATGAAGCACTAAAAGGAGGCTTTAAAATGTTCATTCTAGTGTCCTTCGTTTGGGAGAAAAATGCAAAGGTACAATACAGCTTTTCCTTGCCAATATCTCTCTTTTGCAAAGAGCTACGCATTGGAAAATTCAGGGCTATGCCGTGTAGATGAAGCCCTAACAGGAGGCTTTAAAATTTTCATTCTAGTGTCCTTCGTTTGGAAGAAAATTGCAAAGGTACAATACAGCTTTTCCTTGCCAATATCTCTCTTTTGCAAAGAGCTACGCATTGGAAAATTCAGGGCTATACCGTGTAGATGAAGCCCTAACAGGAGGCTTTAAAATTTTCATTCTAGTGTCCTTCGTTTGGGAGAAAAATGCAAAGGATCAAGACAGCTTTTCCTTGCCAATATCTCTCTTTTGCAAAGAGCTACGCATTGTAAAATTAAGGGCTATGCCGTGTAGATGAAGCCCTAACAGGAGGCTTTAAAATTTTCATTCTAGTGTCCTTCGTTTGGGAGAAAAATGCAAAGGTACAATACAGCTTTTCCTTGCCAATATCTCTCTTTTGCAAAGAGCTACGCATTGGAAAATTCAGGGCTATGCCGTGTAGATGAAGCCCTAACAGGAGGCTTTAAAATTTTCATTATAGTGTCCTTCGTTTGGGAGAAAAATGCAAAGGTACAAGACAGCTTTTCCTTGCCAATACCTCTCTTTTGCAAAGAGCTACGCATTGGAAAATTCAGGGCTATGCCGTGTAGATGAAGCACTAACAGGAGGCTTTAAAATTTTCTTTCTAGTGTCCTTCGTTTGGGAGAAAAATGCAAAGGTACAAGACAGCTTTTCCTTGCCAATATCTCTTTTGCAAAGAGCTGCGCATTGGAAAATTTAGGGTTATGCCGTGTAGATGATAGCCTAACAGGAGGCTTTAAAATTTTCTTTCTAGTGTCCTTCTTTTGGGAGAAAAATGCAAAGGTACAAGACAGCTTTTCCTTGCCTATATCTCTCTTTTGCAAAGAGCTACGCATTGGAAAATTCAGGGCTATACCGTGTAGATGAAGCCCTAACAGGAGGCTTTAAAATTTTCATTCTAGTGTCCTTCGTTTGGGAGAAAAATGCAAAGGTACAATACAGCTTTTCCATGCCAATACCTCTCTTTTGCAAAGAGCTACGCATTGGAAAATTCAGGGCTATGCCGTGTAGATGAAGCCCTAACAGGAGGCTTTAAAATTTTCATTCTAGTGTCCTTCGTTTGGGAGAAAAATGCAAAGGATCATGACAGCTTTTCCTTGCCAATATCTCTCTTTTGCAAAGAGCTGCGCATTGGAAAATTCAGGGCTATGCCGTTTAGATGATGGCCTAACAGGAGGCTTTAAAATTTTCTTTCTAGTGTCCTTCGTTTGGGAGAAAAATGCAAAGGTACAAGACAGCTTTTCCTTGCCAATTTCTCTCTTTTGCAAAGAGCTGCGCATTGGAAAATTCAGGGCTATGCCGTGTAGATGATGGCCTAACAGGAGGCTTTAAAATTTTCTTTCTAGTGTCCTTCGTTTGGGAGAAAAATGCAAAGGTACAAGACAGCTTTTGCTTGCCAATATCTCTTTTGCAAAGAGCTACGCATTGGAAAATTCAGGGCTATACCGTGTAGATGAAGCACTAACAGGAGGCTTTAAAATTTTCTTTCTAGTGTCCTACGTTTGGGAGAAAAATGCAAAGGTACAAGACAGCTTTTCCTTGCCAATATCTCTTTTGCAAAGAGCTGCGCATTGGAAAATTCAGGGTTATGCCGTGTAGATGATGGCCTAACAGGAGGATTTAAAATTTTCTATCTAGTGTCCTTCGTTTGGGAGAAAAATGCAAAGGTACAAGACAGCTTTTCCTTGCCAATATCTCTCTTTTGCAAAGAGCTACGCATTGGAAAATTCAGGGCTATGTCGTGTAGATGATGGCCTAACAGGAGGCTTTAAAATTTTCTTTCTAGTGTCCTTCGTTTGGGAGAAAAATGTAAAGGTACAAGACAGCTTTTCCTTGCCAATATCTCACTTTTGCAAAGAGCTGCACATTGGAAAATTCAGGGCTATGCCATGTAGATGATGGCCTAACAGGAGGCTTTAAAGTTTTCTTTCTAGTGTCCTTCGTTTGGGAGAAAAATGCAAAGGTACAAGACAGCTTTTCCTTGCCAATATCTCTCTTTTGCAAAGAGCTACGCATTGGAAAAATCAGGGCTATACCGTGTAGATGAAGCACTAACAGGAGGCTTTAAAATTTTCTTTCTAGTGTCCTTCGTTTGAGAGAAAAATGCAAAGGTACAAGACAGCTTTTCCTTGCCAATATCTCACTTTTGCAAAGAGCTGCGCATTGGAAAATTCAGGGTTATGTCGTGTAGATGATGGCCTAACAGGAGGCTTTAAAATTTTCTTTCTAGTGTCCTTCGTTTGGGAGAAAAATGCAAAGGTACAAGACAGCTTTTCCTTGCCAATATCTCTCTTTTGCAAAGAGCTACGCATTGGAAAATTCAGGGCTATACCGTGTAGATGAAGCACTAACAGGAGGCTTTAAAATTTTCATTCTAGTGTCCTTCGTTTGGGAGAAAAATGTAAAGGTACAATACAGCTTTTCCTTGCCAATATCTCACTTTTGCAAAGAGCTGCGCATTGGAAAATTCAGGGCTATGCCGTGCAGATGATGGCCTAACAGGAGGCTTTACAATTTTCTTTCTAGTGTCCTTCGTTTGGGAGAAAAATGCAAAGGTGCAAGACAGCTTTTCCTTGCCAATATCTCTCTTTTGCAAAGAGCTACGCATTGGAAAATTCAGGGCTATGTCGTGTAGATGATGGCCTAACAGGAGGCTTTAAAATTTTATTTCTAGTGACCTTCGTTTGGGAGAAAAATGCAAAGGTACAAGACAGCTTGTCCTTGCCAATATCTCTCTTTTGCAAAGAGCTGCGCATTGGAAAATTCAGGGCTATGTCGTGTAGATGATGGCCTAACAGGAGGCTTTAAAATTTTAATTCTAGTGTCCTTCGTTTGGGAGAAAAATGCAAAGGTACAAGACAGCTTTTCCTTGCCAATATCTCTCTTTTGCAAAGAGCTGCGCATTGGAAAATTCATGGCTATGCCGTGTAGATGATGGTCTAAACAGGAGGCTTTAAAATTTTCATTCTAGTGTCCTTCGTTTGGGAGAAAAATGCAAAGGATCAAGACAGCTTTTCCTTGCCAATATCTCTCTTTTGCAAAGAGCTACACATTGGAAAATTCAGGGCTATTCCGTGTAGATGATGGCCTAACAGGAGGCTTTAAAATTTTCTTTCTAGTATCCTTCGTTTGGGAGAAAAATGCAAAGGTACAAGACAGCTTTTCCTTGCCAATATCTCTCTTTTGCAAAGAGCTACGCATTGGAAAATTCAGGGCTACACCGTGTAGATGAAGCACTAAAAGGAGGCTTTAAAATGTTCATTCTAGTGTCCTTCGTTTGGGAGAAAAATGCAAAGGTACAATACAGCTTTTCCTTGCCAATATCTCTCTTTTGCAAAGAGCTACGCATTGGAAAATTCAGGGCTATGCCGTGTAGATGAAGCCCTAACAGGAGGCTTTAAAATTTTCATTCTAGTGTCCTTCGTTTGGAAGAAAAATGCAAAGGTACAATACAGCTTTTCCTTGCCAATATCTCTCTTTTGCAAAGAGCTACGCATTGGAAAATTCAGGGCTATACCGTGTAGATGAAGCCCTAACAGGAGGCTTTAAAATTTTCATTCTAGTGTCCTTCGTTTGGGAGAAAAATGCAAAGGATCAAGACAGCTTTTCCTTGCCAATATCTCTCTTTTGCAAAGAGCTACGCATTGGAAAATTAAGGGCTATGCCGTGTAGATGAAGCCCTAACAGGAGGCTTTAAAATTTTCATTCTAGTGTCCTTCGTTTGGGAGAAAAATGCAAAGGTACAATACAGCTTTTCCTTGCCAATATCTCTCTTTTGCAAAGAGCTACGCATTGGAAAATTCAGGGCTATGCCATGTAGATGAAGCCCTAACAGGAGGCTTTAAAATTTTCATTATAGTGTCCTTCGTTTGGGAGAAAAATGCAAAGGTACAAGACAGCTTTTCCTTGCCAATACCTCTCTTTTGCAAAGAGCTACGCATTGGAAAATTCAGGGCTATGCCGTGTAGATGAAGCACTAACAGGAGGCTTTAAAATTTTCTTTCTAGTGTCCTTCGTTTGGGAGAAAAATGCAAAGGTACAAGACAGCTTTTCCTTGCCAATATCTCTTTTGCAAAGAGCTGCGCATTGGAAAATTTAGGGTTATGCCGTGTAGATGATAGCCTAACAGGAGGCTTTAAAATTTTCTTTCTAGTGTCCTTCTTTTGGGAGAAAAATGCAAAGGTACAAGACAGCTTTTCCTTGCCAATATCTCTCTTTTGCAAAGAGCTACGCATTGGAAAATTCAGGGCTATACCGTATAGATGAAGCCCTAACAGGAGGCTTTAAAATTTTCATTCTAGTGTCCTTCATTTGGGAGAAAAATGCAAAGGTACAATACAGCTTTTCCATGCCAATACCTCTCTTTTGCAAAGAGCTACGCATTGGAAAATTCAGGGCTATGCCGTGTAGATGAAGCCCTAACAGGAGGCTTTAAAATTTTCATTCTAGTGTCCTTCGTTTGGGAGAAAAATGCAAAGGATCATGACAGCTTTTCCTTGCCAATATCTCTCTTTTGCAAAGAGCTGCGCATTGGAAAATTCAGGGCTATGCCGTTTAGATGATGGCCTAACAGGAGGCTTTAAAATTTTCTTTCTAGTGTCCTTCGTTTGGGAGAAAAATGCAAAGGTACAAGACAGCTTTTCCTTGCCAATTTCTCTCTTTTGCAAAGAGCTGCGCATTGGAAAATTCAGGGCTATGCCGTGTAGATGATGGCCTAACAGGAGGCTTTAAAATTTTCTTTCTAGTGTCCTTCGTTTGGGAGAAAAATGCAAAGGTACAAGACAGCTTTTGCTTGCCAATATCTCTCTTTTGCAAAGAGCTACGCATTGGAAAATTCAGGGCTATACCGTGTAGATGAAGCACTAACAGGAGGCTTTAAAATTTTCTTTCTAGTGTCCTTCGTTTGGGAGAAAAATGCAAAGGTACAAGACAGCTTTTCCTTGCCAATATCTCTTTTGCAAAGAGCTGCGCATTGGAAAATTCAGGGTTATGCCGTGTAGATGATGGCCTAACAGGAGGATTTAAAATTTTCTATCTAGTGTCCTTCGTTTGGGAGAAAAATGCAAAGGTACAAGACAGCTTTTCCTTGCCAATATCTCTCTTTTGCAAAGAGCTACGCATTGGAAAATTCAGGGCTATGTCGTGTAGATGATGGCCTAACAGGAGGCTTTAAAATTTTCTTTCTAGTGTCCTTCGTTTGGGAGAAAAATGTAAAGGTACAAGACAGCTTTTCCTTGCCAATATCTCACTTTTGCAAAGAGCTGCGCATTGGAAAATTCAGGGCTATGCCATGTAGATGATGGCCTAACAGGAGGCTTTAAAGTTTTCTTTCTAGTGTCCTTCGTTTGGGAGAAAAATGCAAAGGTACAAGACAGCTTTTCCTTGCCAATATCTCTCTTTTGCAAAGAGCTACGCATTGGAAAATTCAGGGCTATACCGTGTAGATGAAGCACTAACAGGAGGCTTTAAAATTTTCTTTCTAGTGTCCTTCGTTTGAGAGAAAAATGCAAAGGTACAAGACAGCTTTTCCTTGCCAATATCTCACTTTTGCAAAGAGCTGCGCATTGGAAAATTCAGGGCTATGCCGTGTAGATGATGGCCTAACAGGAGGCTTTAAAATTTTCTTTCTAGTGTCCTTCGTTTGGGAGAAAAATGCAAAGGTACAAGACAGCTTTTGCTTGCCAATATCTCTCTTTTGCAAAGAGCTACGCATTGGAAAATTCAGGGCTATACCGTGTAGATGAAGCACTAACAGGAGGCTTTAAAATTTTCTTTCTAGTGTCCTTCGTTTGGGAGAAAAATGCAAAGGTACAAGACAGCTTTTCCTTGCCAATATCTCTTTTGCAAAGAGCTGCGCATTGGAAAATTCAGGGTTATGCCGTGTAGATGATGGCCTAACAGGAGGATTTAAAATTTTCTATCTAGTGTCCTTCGTTTGGGAGAAAAATGCAAAGGATCAAGACAGCTTTTCCTTGCCAATATCTCTCTTTTGCAAAGAGCTACGCATTGTAAAATTAAGGGCTATGCCGTGTAGATGAAGCCCTAACAGGAGGCTTTAAAATTTTCATTCTAGTGTCCTTCGTTTGGGAGAAAAATGCAAAGGTACAATACAGCTTTTCCTTGCCAATATCTCTCTTTTGCAAAGAGCTACGCATTGGAAAATTCAGGGCTATGCCGTGTAGATGAAGCCCTAACAGGAGGCTTTAAAATTTTCATTATAGTGTCCTTCGTTTGGGAGAAAAATGCAAAGGTACAAGACAGCTTTTCCTTGCCAATACCTCTCTTTTGCAAAGAGCTACGCATTGGAAAATTCAGGGCTATGCCGTGTAGATGAAGCACTAACAGGAGGCTTTAAAATTTTCTTTCTAGTGTCCTTCGTTTGGGAGAAAAATGCAAAGGTACAAGACAGCTTTTCCTTGCCAATATCTCTTTTGCAAAGAGCTGCGCATTGGAAAATTTAGGGTTATGCCGTGTAGATGATAGCCTAACAGGAGGCTTTAAAATTTTCTTTCTAGTGTCCTTCTTTTGGGAGAAAAATGCAAAGGTACAAGACAGCTTTTCCTTGCCTATATCTCTCTTTTGCAAAGAGCTACGCATTGGAAAATTCAGGGCTATACCGTGTAGATGAAGCCCTAACAGGAGGCTTTAAAATTTTCATTCTAGTGTCCTTCGTTTGGGAGAAAAATGCAAAGGTACAATACAGCTTTTCCATGCCAATACCTCTCTTTTGCAAAGAGCTACGCATTGGAAAATTCAGGGCTATGCCGTGTAGATGAAGCCCTAACAGGAGGCTTTAAAATTTTCATTCTAGTGTCCTTCGTTTGGGAGAAAAATGCAAAGGATCATGACAGCTTTTCCTTGCCAATATCTCTCTTTTGCAAAGAGCTGCGCATTGGAAAATTCAGGGCTATGCCGTTTAGATGATGGCCTAACAGGAGGCTTTAAAATTTTCTTTCTAGTGTCCTTCGTTTGGGAGAAAAATGCAAAGGTACAAGACAGCTTTTCCTTGCCAATTTCTCTCTTTTGCAAAGAGCTGCGCATTGGAAAATTCAGGGCTATGCCGTGTAGATGATGGCCTAACAGGAGGCTTTAAAATTTTCTTTCTAGTGTCCTTCGTTTGGGAGAAAAATGCAAAGGTACAAGACAGCTTTTGCTTGCCAATATCTCTTTTGCAAAGAGCTACGCATTGGAAAATTCAGGGCTATACCGTGTAGATGAAGCACTAACAGGAGGCTTTAAAATTTTCTTTCTAGTGTCCTACGTTTGGGAGAAAAATGCAAAGGTACAAGACAGCTTTTCCTTGCCAATATCTCTTTTGCAAAGAGCTGCGCATTGGAAAATTCAGGGTTATGCCGTGTAGATGATGGCCTAACAGGAGGATTTAAAATTTTCTATCTAGTGTCCTTCGTTTGGGAGAAAAATGCAAAGGTACAAGACAGCTTTTCCTTGCCAATATCTCTCTTTTGCAAAGAGCTACGCATTGGAAAATTCAGGGCTATGTCGTGTAGATGATGGCCTAACAGGAGGCTTTAAAATTTTCTTTCTAGTGTCCTTCGTTTGGGAGAAAAATGTAAAGGTACAAGACAGCTTTTCCTTGCCAATATCTCACTTTTGCAAAGAGCTGCACATTGGAAAATTCAGGGCTATGCCATGTAGATGATGGCCTAACAGGAGGCTTTAAAGTTTTCTTTCTAGTGTCCTTCGTTTGGGAGAAAAATGCAAAGGTACAAGACAGCTTTTCCTTGCCAATATCTCTCTTTTGCAAAGAGCTACGCATTGGAAAAATCAGGGCTATACCGTGTAGATGAAGCACTAACAGGAGGCTTTAAAATTTTCTTTCTAGTGTCCTTCGTTTGAGAGAAAAATGCAAAGGTACAAGACAGCTTTTCCTTGCCAATATCTCACTTTTGCAAAGAGCTGCGCATTGGAAAATTCAGGGTTATGTCGTGTAGATGATGGCCTAACAGGAGGCTTTAAAATTTTCTTTCTAGTGTCCTTCGTTTGGGAGAAAAATGCAAAGGTACAAGACAGCTTTTCCTTGCCAATATCTCTCTTTTGCAAAGAGCTACGCATTGGAAAATTCAGGGCTATACCGTGTAGATGAAGCACTAACAGGAGGCTTTAAAATTTTCATTCTAGTGTCCTTCGTTTGGGAGAAAAATGTAAAGGTACAATACAGCTTTTCCTTGCCAATATCTCACTTTTGCAAAGAGCTGCGCATTGGAAAATTCAGGGCTATGCCGTGCAGATGATGGCCTAACAGGAGGCTTTACAATTTTCTTTCTAGTGTCCTTCGTTTGGGAGAAAAATGCAAAGGTGCAAGACAGCTTTTCCTTGCCAATATCTCTCTTTTGCAAAGAGCTACGCATTGGAAAATTCAGGGCTATGTCGTGTAGATGATGGCCTAACAGGAGGCTTTAAAATTTTATTTCTAGTGACCTTCGTTTGGGAGAAAAATGCAAAGGTACAAGACAGCTTGTCCTTGCCAATATCTCTCTTTTGCAAAGAGCTGCGCATTGGAAAATTCAGGGCTATGTCGTGTAGATGATGGCCTAACAGGAGGCTTTAAAATTTTAATTCTAGTGTCCTTCGTTTGGGAGAAAAATGCAAAGGTACAAGACAGCTTTTCCTTGCCAATATCTCTCTTTTGCAAAGAGCTGCGCATTGGAAAATTCATGGCTATGCCGTGTAGATGATGGTCTAAACAGGAGGCTTTAAAATTTTCATTCTAGTGTCCTTCGTTTGGGAGAAAAATGCAAAGGATCAAGACAGCTTTTCCTTGCCAATATCTCTCTTTTGCAAAGAGCTACACATTGGAAAATTCAGGGCTATTCCGTGTAGATGATGGCCTAACAGGAGGCTTTAAAATTTTCTTTCTAGTATCCTTCGTTTGGGAGAAAAATGCAAAGGTACAAGACAGCTTTTCCTTGCCAATATCTCTCTTTTGCAAAGAGCTACGCATTGGAAAATTCAGGGCTACACCGTGTAGATGAAGCACTAAAAGGAGGCTTTAAAATGTTCATTCTAGTGTCCTTCGTTTGGGAGAAAAATGCAAAGGTACAATACAGCTTTTCCTTGCCAATATCTCTCTTTTGCAAAGAGCTACGCATTGGAAAATTCAGGGCTATGCCGTGTAGATGAAGCCCTAACAGGAGGCTTTAAAATTTTCATTCTAGTGTCCTTCGTTTGGAAGAAAAATGCAAAGGTACAATACAGCTTTTCCTTGCCAATATCTCTCTTTTGCAAAGAGCTACGCATTGGAAAATTCAGGGCTATACCGTGTAGATGAAGCCCTAACAGGAGGCTTTAAAATTTTCATTCTAGTGTCCTTCGTTTGGGAGAAAAATGCAAAGGATCAAGACAGCTTTTCCTTGCCAATATCTCTCTTTTGCAAAGAGCTACGCATTGGAAAATTAAGGGCTATGCCGTGTAGATGAAGCCCTAACAGGAGGCTTTAAAATTTTCATTCTAGTGTCCTTCGTTTGGGAGAAAAATGCAAAGGTACAATACAGCTTTTCCTTGCCAATATCTCTCTTTTGCAAAGAGCTACGCATTGGAAAATTCAGGGCTATGCCATGTAGATGAAGCCCTAACAGGAGGCTTTAAAATTTTCATTATAGTGTCCTTCGTTTGGGAGAAAAATGCAAAGGTACAAGACAGCTTTTCCTTGCCAATACCTCTCTTTTGCAAAGAGCTACGCATTGGAAAATTCAGGGCTATGCCGTGTAGATGAAGCACTAACAGGAGGCTTTAAAATTTTCTTTCTAGTGTCCTTCGTTTGGGAGAAAAATGCAAAGGTACAAGACAGCTTTTCCTTGCCAATATCTCTTTTGCAAAGAGCTGCGCATTGGAAAATTTAGGGTTATGCCGTGTAGATGATAGCCTAACAGGAGGCTTTAAAATTTTCTTTCTAGTGTCCTTCTTTTGGGAGAAAAATGCAAAGGTACAAGACAGCTTTTCCTTGCCAATATCTCTCTTTTGCAAAGAGCTACGCATTGGAAAATTCAGGGCTATACCGTATAGATGAAGCCCTAACAGGAGGCTTTAAAATTTTCATTCTAGTGTCCTTCATTTGGGAGAAAAATGCAAAGGTACAATACAGCTTTTCCATGCCAATACCTCTCTTTTGCAAAGAGCTACGCATTGGAAAATTCAGGGCTATGCCGTGTAGATGAAGCCCTAACAGGAGGCTTTAAAATTTTCATTCTAGTGTCCTTCGTTTGGGAGAAAAATGCAAAGGATCATGACAGCTTTTCCTTGCCAATATCTCTCTTTTGCAAAGAGCTGCGCATTGGAAAATTCAGGGCTATGCCGTTTAGATGATGGCCTAACAGGAGGCTTTAAAATTTTCTTTCTAGTGTCCTTCGTTTGGGAGAAAAATGCAAAGGTACAAGACAGCTTTTCCTTGCCAATTTCTCTCTTTTGCAAAGAGCTGCGCATTGGAAAATTCAGGGCTATGCCGTGTAGATGATGGCCTAACAGGAGGCTTTAAAATTTTCTTTCTAGTGTCCTTCGTTTGGGAGAAAAATGCAAAGGTACAAGACAGCTTTTGCTTGCCAATATCTCTCTTTTGCAAAGAGCTACGCATTGGAAAATTCAGGGCTATACCGTGTAGATGAAGCACTAACAGGAGGCTTTAAAATTTTCTTTCTAGTGTCCTTCGTTTGGGAGAAAAATGCAAAGGTACAAGACAGCTTTTCCTTGCCAATATCTCTTTTGCAAAGAGCTGCGCATTGGAAAATTCAGGGTTATGCCGTGTAGATGATGGCCTAACAGGAGGATTTAAAATTTTCTATCTAGTGTCCTTCGTTTGGGAGAAAAATGCAAAGGTACAAGACAGCTTTTCCTTGCCAATATCTCTCTTTTGCAAAGAGCTACGCATTGGAAAATTCAGGGCTATGTCGTGTAGATGATGGCCTAACAGGAGGCTTTAAAATTTTCTTTCTAGTGTCCTTCGTTTGGGAGAAAAATGTAAAGGTACAAGACAGCTTTTCCTTGCCAATATCTCACTTTTGCAAAGAGCTGCGCATTGGAAAATTCAGGGCTATGCCATGTAGATGATGGCCTAACAGGAGGCTTTAAAGTTTTCTTTCTAGTGTCCTTCGTTTGGGAGAAAAATGCAAAGGTACAAGACAGCTTTTCCTTGCCAATATCTCTCTTTTGCAAAGAGCTACGCATTGGAAAATTCAGGGCTATACCGTGTAGATGAAGCACTAACAGGAGGCTTTAAAATTTTCTTTCTAGTGTCCTTCGTTTGAGAGAAAAATGCAAAGGTACAAGACAGCTTTTCCTTGCCAATATCTCACTTTTGCAAAGAGCTGCGCATTGGAAAATTCAGGGCTATGCCGTGTAGATGATGGCCTAACAGGAGGCTTTAAAATTTTCTTTCTAGTGTCCTTCGTTTGGGAGAAAAATGCAAAGGTACAAGACAGCTTTTGCTTGCCAATATCTCTCTTTTGCAAAGAGCTACGCATTGGAAAATTCAGGGCTATACCGTGTAGATGAAGCACTAACAGGAGGCTTTAAAATTTTCTTTCTAGTGTCCTTCGTTTGGGAGAAAAATGCAAAGGTACAAGACAGCTTTTCCTTGCCAATATCTCTTTTGCAAAGAGCTGCGCATTGGAAAATTCAGGGTTATGCCGTGTAGATGATGGCCTAACAGGAGGATTTAAAATTTTCTATCTAGTGTCCTTCGTTTGGGAGAAAAATGCAAAGGTACAAGACAGCTTTTCCTTGCCAATATCTCTCTTTTGCAAAGAGCTACGCATTGGAAAATTCAGGGCTATGTCGTGTAGATGATGGCCTAACAGGAGGCTTTAAAATTTTCTTTCTAGTGTCCTTCGTTTGGGAGAAAAATGTAAAGGTACAAGACAGCTTTTCCTTGCCAATATCTCACTTTTGCAAAGAGCTGCGCATTGGAAAATTCAGGGCTATGCCATGTAGATGATGGCCTAACAGGAGGCTTTAAAGTTTTCTTTCTAGTGTCCTTCGTTTGGGAGAAAAATGCAAAGGTACAAGACAGCTTTTCCTTGCCAATATCTCTCTTTTGCAAAGAGCTACGCATTGGAAAATTCAGGGCTATACCGTGTAGATGAAGCACTAACAGGAGGCTTTAAAATTTTCTTTCTAGTGTCCTTCGTTTGAGAGAAAAATGCAAAGGTACAAGACAGCTTTTCCTTGCCAATATCTCACTTTTGCAAAGAGCTGCGCATTGGAAAATTCAGGGCTATGCCGTGTAGATGATGGCCTAACAGGAGGCTTTAAAATTTTCTTTCTAGTGTCCTTCGTTTGGGAGAAAAATGCAAAGGTACAAGACAGCTTTTCCTTGCCAATATCTCTCTTTTGCAAAGAGATACGCATTGGAAAATTCAGGGCTATACCGTGTAGATGAAGCACTAACAGGAGGCTTTAAAATTTTCTTTCTAGTGTCCTTCGTTTGGGAGAAAAATGTAAAGGTACAATACAGCTTTTCCTTGCCAATATCTCACTTTTGCAAAGAGCTGCGCATTGGAAAATTCAGGGCTATGCCGTGCAGATGATGGCCTAACAGGAGGCTTTAAAATTTTCTTTCTAGTGTCCTTCGTTTGGGAGAAAAATGCAAAGGTACAATACAGCTTTTCCTTGCCAATATCTCTCTTTTGCAAAGAGCTACGCATTGGAAAATTCAGGGCTATACCGTGTAGATGAAGCCCTAACAGGAGGCTTTAAAATTTTCATTCTAGTGTCCTTTGTTTGGGAGAAAAATGCAAAGGTACAAGACAGCTTTTCCTTGCCAATATCTCTCTTTTGCAAAGAGCTACGCATTGGAAAATTCAGGGCTATACCGTGTAGATGAAGCCCTAACAGGAGGCTTTAAAATTTTCATTCTAGTGTCCTTCGTTTGGGAGAAAAATGCAAAGGTACAAGACAGCTTTTCCTTGCCAATATCTCTCTTTTGCAAAGAGCTACGCATTGGAAAATTCAGGGCTATGCCGTGTGTTAGGCGCCGAGGGTCCGCTCGTCAGTGCGGCCGGCGCCTAGCAACGGGGACGCCACTGTCGGATCGTGTTCCCCGTTGCTGGGTCTAAGTTTATATCATCACTGGTTTCCTGGCTGTGTAGCATGCAGCTGCACGGCATGTTGTAATTATCACTCATCTGTTTCCCTGGCCATGCAGCTTGTCAGCTGCATGGCATTTAATCCAATCAGCCTCCAAACAGCTGATTGGAAGACTCTCTGTTAAAAGCACTCCCAGGACTCCTCACAGACGCCGGTGATAGCTTCCTGTTTGCCTGATTCTGCTGCAGAGAGAGTTCCCAGTCCCGGTCTGTTCGTTTGTTCCTGTTCTCAGTGATCCAGTACTCGGAAGTTACCATCTGTTCCTGGAGTCTGACCGAGCACCTTTAACATCTGGTGGTGTTCGTGAGTCGCGGCGCAGCCGTGTGTTGCGGCTTGTCCGCTACTATTTATTATTGTGTTTATTTTGAGTTCTGGAGCTTTGCGGAGGATTCCGCTTCCACAAGATCCACTCTGGTGTCCAGCGGTGCCGGATAGGAGTGTCGGATCCGTGGATCCTTGGTTGTCCTTTTCCCTGGCGGCTAGTCCGCACATACCTTTTGATTTAGTTAAGTTAGCTTGTAACCCCTGGCTTGGTTGCTTAGTCAGAGGGCCCCTTCTTATCACCCTGTCTCGGACTTCCCCTTGTCTCCCATTAAGACCTGCGGGGGCATAGGGGTTGGGCAGACTTAATCCGCCCTTCGAACGCGGCTGCCATGGGCTCAAGCAACCATAGTCTCGCAGGGGATTTCTGATAACACGGGCGAGACAACGGAGTTAGGGCGCCAGGGGTTACTAGGCTCTCCAGCTCCCACAACCTGTATTTCATTCCTGTACTCAGATCTCTGCCATAAGATCTTCTCCAGTCTGGAGTACAGGAATCGTAACATTATCACCGGCCAGACAAAAGAAAAAATTTCAACAGGAGTTAATTTTTTCACTTATCCAGTAGGGAGAATTTTGTCGGCCTCATGAATCCCACCGGTGTTGGGCCAAATCCTGGCCAGTTTTTGGTTAGTCAGATTCAGGAACTTACCCAGATGGTTCAGGATCTGTCCCTCCGGGTGAGCTCACAGGAAGATCTGTTACGGACTTCCCCGAGGGTCATCCCTGAACCAAAAATGCATCTGCCTGACCGTTTTTCTGGGGATAGAAAACAGTTTTTTAATTTTAAAGAGTCTTGTAAACTGTATTTTCGTTTAAGACCAGTTTCCTCAGGTACGGAGGCTCAGCGGGTTGGAATTATAATTTCTCTGCTTCAGGGGGATCCTCAGACCTGGGCTTTTGGTTTAAAGACAGACGATCCAGCCTTATCGTCTGTAGACGCTTTTTTGAAATCTTTAGGGCTATTGTATGACGACCCTGATAGAGAGGCATCCGCAGAAAGTCAGTTGCGTGCTCTAAGACAGGGTAGGAATCCTGCAGAGAATTATTGTACGGAGTTTCGCCGTTGGTCGAACGACTGTGGCTGGAATGATCCTGCCCTGCGCAGTCAGTTTCGCCTCGGCTTATCTGAATCTATAAAAGACAGCCTCCTTCAGTATCCCGCTCCTGAGAACCTTGATAAACTCATGGAGCTCTCTATTAAAATAGATCGTCGGCTCAGAGAGCGGAGGACTGAGAAAGGGGCATCTGTAGTTTCTTTTCCCTGTGTTTCTTCCGTTCCGATAGACATGGAGGAGCCTATGCAGATTGGTCTCTCCAAATTGTCTCCGGAAGAAAGAACCAGGAGGCAAAATTCTGGTCTGTGTTTGTACTGCGGAGGTAAGGGACATTTTGCCCGTAGTTGCCCAAACAAGTCGGGAAACTTCCTGACCAAGTGAATAGTGAGGGGGTTCACTTTGGTCTACAGCTCATCTCCTCAAATAATTCACTATTGGTTCCTGCTAAAGTTTCTTATGACAGCCTCTGTTCCTCGGTCTCTGCTTTTGTGGACAGTGGAGCTGCAGGAAACTTTATGGACTTAACATGGGCCAAGGCCTTAGGTATTCCTCAGTTAACCTTAAGTAGGTGTATCACCATGCATGGTTTAGATGGGAGTCCCTTATCCAATGGGGTTATTTCTCTATGTACACCTCCTGTTTTGCTCTCGGTGGGAGCTCTACATTCTGAAAAGATTGAGTTTTTTCTTACCCATTGTCCAGCAGTTCCTGTGGTTCTGGGTCACCCTTGGCTGGCCTTTCATAATCCCATCATAGATTGGCAGTCTGGGGAGATTCTACAATGGAGTACCATCTGTGATAAAGAATGTATTACACTTCCTATCCGAGTAGCTGCTGCCAGGTCCGCACATATTCCTGGAGAGTACCAAGATTTTTTGGATGTGTTTTCCAAGGGCAATGCGGATATTTTGCCTCCCCATAGGCCTTATGATTGTACCATTGAGTTAATTCCTGGTGCCACGTTGCCTAAAGGAAGGTTATATGCATTGTCTGGTCCTGAAACTGTGGCCATGAATGAGTATGTGAAAGAAAGTCTTGAGAAAGGGTTTATCAGGCCATCTAAATCCCCTTTAAGTGCAGGTTTTTTCTTCGTAGAGAAGAAGGATGGTTCCCTCAGACCCTGCATTGACTTTCGAGCCCTGAATAAAATCTCAGTAAAGAATACTTACCCTCTGCCTCTGATCTCTGTCCTCTTTGATCAGCTACGTTCGGCTGTTATTTTTTCTAAGATTGACCTGAAAGGAGCATATAATCTCATTAGAATCAGATCGGGGGATGAGTGGAAAACGGCATTCAGTACTCAATCAGGTCACTATGAGTATCTGGTCATGCCTTTCGGCCTATCTAACGCTCCGGCAGTCTTTCAGGATCTCATTAATGATGTGCTCCGTGAGTTTCTGGGAAGATTCGTTGTGGTCTATTTAGACGACATTTTGATTTATTCTGACTCTATAGAACAACATGTTACCCAGGTGCGTCAGGTACTTAAGAAATTACGTGAAAATCACTTGTATGCCAAACCGGAGAAGTGTGAATTTCACGTCACGGAGGTATCCTTTTTAGGGTACATTATTTCCCCTCGGGGATTCCGAATGGAACCTAAGAAGCTCCAAGCCATCCTGAGTTGGGCGCAACCCACCAACTTAAAAGCAATTCAGCGCTTTTTAGGGTTTGCGAACTACTACAGAAGGTTTATTCACTCTTTCTCTGACATAGTTGCTCCCATTGTGGCACTCACTAAGAAGGGAGCAGATCCTACCAATTGGTCGTGTGAAGCTAAAGTATCTTTTCAGGCCTTGAAACAAGCCTTTGTCTCAGCCCCTGTCCTTAGACATCCCAACCCAGAATTGCCTTTCATCGTTGAGGTAGATGCCTCGGAGGTTGGTGTAGGGGCTATCCTTTCTCAGAAGGATCCAGATTCCCTTGAGTTACATCCTTGTGCATTTATGTCCAGGAAATTCTCATCTGCTGAATCCAACTACGATGTTGGTAATCGGGAGTTGCTGGCTATTAAATGGGCTTTTGAGGAGTGGAGACATTGGCTTGAAGGAGCGACCCATACCATTTCTGTTTTGACAGATCACAAAAATCTTCAATACATTGAATCAGCTAAGCGACTGAATGCCCGACAGGCTCGTTGGGCTTTATTTTTCACTCGTTTCAAATTCATTATCACCTTCAGACCTGGTTCCAAGAATACCAAGGCAGATGCCCTCTCACGCAGTTTTCTTCCCGCTCAAGACAACAGTCCTGTTACTCTCATACTTCCGCCTTCAGTCATTCAGGCAGGTCTCACACAGGATGTTTTTTCTCAATTGAAGCTGCTTCAACATCAAGCTCCGGGAAATACTCCTGCTGGTCGTCTTTTTGTTCCTGAGTTTTTGAGAGCAACTGTTTTGGAGGAATTTCATGATAGCAAAGTTGCAGGGCATCTGGGAGTCGCTAAAACTTTTGAATTGGTATCCCGCTCAGTGTGGTGGCCTTTTCTTTCTAAAGACATTAAAGAGTTTGTTTTTTCGTGTCAGGTCTGTGCACAGCATAAAGTTCCCCGTTCTTTGCCTATTGGTCAACTTATGCCATTGAATGTTCCTCTTAGACCATGGTCGCATATCTCCATGGATTTTGTGGTGGATCTCCCTCTGTCAGCTGGATGCACAGTCATATGGGTGGTAGTGGACCGTTTTAGTAAGATGGCTCATTTTATTGGTCTTCCCCGATTGCCATCTGCCCAGGGATTGGCAGTCTTGTTCCTCCGTCATGTTTTCAGACTCCATGGGTTACCCACTGATATTGTTTCTGACAGGGGTCCACAATTCATTGCACAGTTTTGGAAGTCTTTTTGTGCTTCGTTAAAAATGAAATTATCATTAACCTCCGGTTATCATCCACAATCAAATGGACAGACTGAGCGAGTGAACCAATCCTTAAAACAATATTTGCGTTTGTACTCGGCCAAACTCCAAAATGACTGGTCTGAGTTTCTTCCATTGGCAGAGTTTGCTTATAATAATGCCTGTCATTCCTCCACCAATGTGTCTCCATTTTTTGCAGTTTTTGGTTTCCACCCCAGAGCTAATTCATTTTTCCAACATTCCTCTGTCTCCTCTCTGGCCCTGACCTCTCATCTTAAACTTATTTGGAAAAAAGTGCACATAGCTCTCAGAAAAGCAGCTTTCAAGGAAAAAGATTTTTCGGACAGGTTCCGGCGGCCGTGCACTTTTAGAGTAGGAGACAGGGTGTGGCTGTCGACTCGCAATATCAAACTTCGACAAACCTCAGCCAGATTGGGTCCTAGATTTATTGGACCATTTCTCATTATCAAAAAAGTCAATCCAGTTGCTTTCCGGTTACAGCTACCAAAAACGTTACGAATCGGAAATACCTTCCATTGCTCTTTGCTCAAACCATATGTTTCATCTAGCAGATTTCCTCGTAAAAAACCTCAGGGGAGATCACCAGTTAATGTACAGGGTCAGCAGGAGTTCGTGGTTGAGAAGGTTCTCGATTCCAAGCTGTCCCGGGGTCGGCTTTATTTTTTGGTGCATTGGAAAGGTTATGGTCCTGAGGAAAGGTCGTGGGTCCTAGATGAGGACCTTCATGCCCCAAGGCTCAAAAGGGCATTTTTTCAAGAATTTCCTCAGAAACCCGGATTTAGGGGTTCCTTGACCCCTCCTCAAGGGGGGGGGGTACTGTTAGGCGCCGAGGGTCCGCTCGTCAGTGCGGCCGGCGCCTAGCAACGGGGATGCCACTGTCGGATCGTGTTCCCCGTTGCTGGGTCTAAGTTTATATCATCACTGGTTTCCTGGCTGTGTAGCATGCAGCTGCACGGCATGTTGTAATTATCACTCATCTGTTTCCCTGGCCATGCAGCTTGTCAGCTGCATGGCATTTAATCCAATCAGCCTCCAAACAGCTGATTGGAAGACTCTCTGTTAAAAGCACTCCCAGGACTCCTCACAGACGCCGGTGATAGCTTCCTGTTTGCCTGATTCTGCTGCAGAGAGAGTTCCCAGTCCCGGTCTGTTCGTTTGTTCCTGTTCTCAGTGATCCAGTACTCGGAAGTTACCATCTGTTCCTGGAGTCTGACCGAGCACCTTTAACATCTGGTGGTGTTCGTGAGTCGCGGCGCAGCCGTGTGTTGCGGCTTGTCCGCTACTATTTATTATTGTGTTTATTTTGAGTTCTGGAGCTTTGCGGAGGATTCCGCTTCCACAAGATCCACTCTGGTGTCCAGCGGTGCCGGATAGGAGTGTCGGATCCGTGGATCCTTGGTTGTCCTTTTCCCTGGCGGCTAGTCCGCACATACCTTTTGATTTAGTTAAGTTAGCTTGTAACCCCTGGCTTGGTTGCTTAGTCAGAGGGCCCCTTGTTATCACCCTGTCTCGGACTTCCCCTTGTCTCCCATTAAGACCTGCGGGGGCATCGGGGTTGGGCAGACATAATCCGCCCTTCGAACGCGGCTGCCATGGGCTCAAGCAACCATAGTCTCGCAGGGGATTTCTGATAACACGGGCGAGACAACGGAGTTAGGGCGCCAGGGGTTACTAGGCTCTCCAGCTCCCAATACCTGTATTTCATTCCTGTACTCAGATCTCTGCCATAAGATCTTCTCCAGTCTGGAGTACAGGAATCGTAACACCGTGTAGATGAAGCCCTAACAGGAGGCTTTAAAATTTTCATTCTAGTGTCCTTCGTTTGGGAGAAAAATGCAAAGGTACAATACAGCTTTTCCTTGCCAATATCTCTCTTTTGCAAAGAGCTACGCATTGGAAAATTCAGGGCTATGCCGTGTAGATGAAGCCCTAACAGGAGGCTTTAAAATTTTCATTCTAGTGTCCTTCGTTTGGGAGAAAAATGCAAAGGTACAAGACAGCTTTTCCTTGCCAATACCTCTCTTTTGCAAAGAGCTACGCATTGGAAAATTCAGGGCTATGCCGTGTAGATGAAGCCCTAACAGGAGGCTTTAAAATTTTCATTCTAGTGTCCTTCGTTTGGGAGAAAAATGCAAAGGTACAATACAGCTTTTCCTTGCCAATATCTCTCTTTTGCAAAGAGCTACGCATTGGAAAATTCAGAGTTATGCCGTGTAGATGAAGCCCTAACAGGAGGCTTTAAAATTTTCATTCTAGTGTCCTTCGTTTGGGAGAAAAATGCAAAGGTACAAGACAGCTTTTCCTTGCCAATATCTCTCTTTTGCAAAGAGCTACGCATTGGACAATTCAGGGTTATGCCGTGTAGATGAAGCCCTAACAGGAGGCTTTAAAATTTTCATTGTAGTGTCCTTCGTTTGGGAGAAAAATGCAAAGGTACAATACAGCTTTTCCTTGCCAAAATCTCTCTTTTGCAAAGAGCTACGCATTGGAAAATTCAGGGCTATACCGTGTAGATGAAGCCCTAACAGGAGGCTTTAAAATTTTCTATCTAGTGTCCTTCGTTTGGGAGAAAAATGCAACGGTACAAGACAGCTTTTCCTTGCCAATATCTCTCTTTTGCAAAGAGCTGCGCATTGGAAAATTCAGGGTTATGCCGTGTAGATGATAGCCTAACAGGAGGCTTTAAAATTTTTATTCTAGTGTCCTTCGTTTGGGAGAAAAATGTAAAGGTACAAGACAGCTTTTCCTTGCCAATATCTCACTTTTGCAAAGAGCTGCGCATTGGAAAATTCAGGGCTATGCCGTGTAAATGATGGCCTAACAGGAGGCTTTAAAGTTTTCTTTCTAGTGTCCTTCGTTTGGGAGAAAAATGCAAAGGTACAAGACAGCTTTTCCTTGCCAATATCTCTCTTTTGCAAAGAGCTACGCATTGGAAAATTCAGGGCTATACCGTGTAGATGAAGCACTAACAGGAGGCTTTAAAATTTTCTTTCTAGTGTCCTTCGTTTGAGAGAAAAATGCAAAGGTACAAGACAGCTTTTCCTTGCCAATATCTCACTTTTGCAAAGAGCTGCGCATTGGAAAATTCAGGGCTATGCCGTGTAGATGATGGCCTAACAGGAGGCTTTAAAATTTTCTTTCTAGTGTCCTTCGTTTGGGAGAAAAATGCAAAGGTACAAGACAGCTTTTCCTTGCCAATATCTCTCTTTTGCATAGAGCTACGCATTGGAAAATTCAGGGCTATACCGTGTAGATGAAGCACTAACAGGAGGCTTTAAAATTTTCATTCTAGTGTCCTTCATTTGGGAGAAAAATGTAAAGGTACAATACAGCTTTTCCTTGCCAATATCTCACTTTTGCAAAGAGCTGCGCATTGGAAAATTCAGGGCTATGCCGTGCAGATGATGGCCTAACAGAAGGCTTTAAAATTTTCTTTCTAGTGTCCTTCGTTTGGGAGAAAAATGCAAAGGTACAATACAGCTTTTCCTTGCCAATATCTCTCTTTTGCAAAGAGCTACGCATTGGAAAATTCAGGGCTATACCGTGTAGATGAAGCCCTAACAGGAGGCTTTAAAATTTTCATTCTAGTGTCCTTCGTTTGGAAGAAAAATGCAAAGGTACAAGACAGCTTTTCCTTGCCAATATCTCTCTTTTGCAAAGAGCTACGCATTGGAAAATTCAGGGCTATACCGTGTAGATGAAGCCCTAACAGGAGGCTTTAAAATTTTCATTCTAGTGTCCTTCGTTTGGGAGAAAAATGCAAAGGTACAAGACAGCTTTTCCTTGCCAATATCTCTCTTTTGCAAAGAGCTACGCATTGGAAAATTCAGGGCTATGCCGTGTAGATGAAGCCCTAACAGGAGGCTTTAAAATTTTCATTCTAGTGTCCTTCGTTTGGGAGAAAAATGCAAAGGTACAATACAGCTTTTCCTTGCCAATATCTCTCTTTTGCAAAGAGCTACGCATTGGAAAATTCAGGGCTATGCCGTGTAGATGAAGCCCTAACAGGAGGCTTTAAAATTTTCATTCTAGTGTCCTTCGTTTGGGAGAAAAATGCAAAGGTACAAGACAGCTTTTCCTTGCCAATACCTCTCTTTTGCAAAGAGCTACGCATTGGAAAATTCAGGGCTATGCCGTGTAGATGAAGCCCTAACAGGAGGCTTTAAAATTTTCATTCTAGTGTCCTTCGTTTGGGAGAAAAATGCAAAGGTACAATACAGCTTTTCCTTGCCAATATCTCTCTTTTGCAAAGAGCTACGCATTGGAAAATTCAGAGCTATGCCGTGTAGATGAAGCCCTAACAGGAGGCTTTAAAATTTTCATTCTAGTGTCCTTCATTTGGGAGAAAAATGCAAAGGTACAAGACAGCTTTTCCTTGCCAATATCTCTCTTTTGCAAAGAGCTACGCATTGGACAATTCAGGGTTATGCCGTGTAGATGAAGCCCTAACAGGAGGCTTTAAAATTTTCATTGTAGTGTCCTTCGTTTGGGAGAAAAATGCAAAGGTACAATACAGCTTTTCCTTGCCAATATCTCTCTTTTGCAAAGAGCTACGCATTGGAAAATTCAGGGCTATACCGTGTAGATGAAGCCCTAACAGGAGGCTTTAAAATTTTCATTCTAGTGTCCTTCGTTTGGGAGAAAAATGCAAAGGTACAAGACAGCTTTTCCTTGCCAATATCTCTCTTTTGCAAAGAGCTACGCATTGGAAAATTCAGGGCTATGCCGTGTAGATGAAGCCCTAACAGGAGGCTTTAAAATTTTCATTCTAGTGCCCTTCGTTTGGGAGAAAAATGCAAAGGTACAAGACAGCTTTTCCTTGCCAATACCTCTCTTTTGCAAAGAGCTACGCATTGGAAAATTCAGGGCTATGCCGTGTAGATGAAGCCCTAACAGGATGCTTTAAAATTTTCATTCTAGTGTCCTTCGTTTGGGAGAAAAATGCAAAGGTACAAGACAGCTTTTCCTTGCCAATATCTCTCTTTTGCAAAGAGCTACGCATTGGACAATTCAGGGTTATGCCGTGTAGATGAAGCCCTAACAGGAGGCTTTAAATTTTTCATTCTAGTGTCCTTCGTTTGGGAGAAAAATGCTAAGGTACAATACAGCTTTTCCTTGCCAATATCTCTCTTTTGCAAAGAGCTACGCATTGGAAAATTCAGGGCTATACCGTGTAGATGAAGCCCTAACAGGAGGCTTTAAAATTTTCATTCTAGTGTCCTTCGTTTGGGAGAAAAATGCAAAGGTACAATACAGCTTTTCCTTGCCAATATCTCTCTTTTGCAAAGAGCTACGCATTGGAAAATTCAGGGCTATACCGTGTAGATGAAGCACTAACAGGAGGCTTTAAAATTTTCATTCTAGTGTCCTTCGTTTGGGAGAAAAATGCAAAGGTACAATACAGCTTTTCCTTGCCAATATCTCTCTTTTGCAAAGAGCTACGCATTGGAAAATTCAGAGCTATGCCGTGTAGATGAAGCCCTAACAGGAGGCTTTAAAATTTTCATTCTAGTGTCCTTCGTTTGGGAGCAAAATGCAAAGGTACAAGACAGCTTTTCCTTGCCAATATCTCTCTTTTGCAAAGAGCTACGCATTGGACAATTCAGGGTTATGCCGTGTAGATGAAGCCCTAACAGGAGGCTTTAAAATTTTCATTGTAGTGTCCTTCGTTTGGGAGAAAAATGCAAAGGTACAATACAGCTTTTCCTTGCCAATATCTCTCTTTTGCAAAGAGCTACGCATTGGAAAATTCAGGGCTATACCATGTAGATGAAGCCCTAACAGGAGGCTTTAAAATTTTCTTTCTAGTGTCCTTCGTTTGGGAGAAAAATGCAACGGTACAAGACAGCTTTTCCTTGCCAATATCTCTCTTTTGCAAAGAGCTGCGCATTGGAAAATTCAGGGTTATGCCGTGTAGATGATAGCCTAACAGGAGGCTTTAAAATTTTTATTCTAGTGTCCTTCGTTTGGGAGAAAAATGTAAAGGTACAAGACAGCTTTTCCTTGCCAATATCTCACTTTTGCAAAGAGCTGCGCATTGGAAAATTCAGGGCTATGCCGTGTAGATGATGGCCTAACAGGAGGCTTTAAAGTTTTCTTTCTAGTGTCCTTCGTTTGGGAGAAAAATGCAAAGGTACAAGACAGCTTTTCCTTGCCAATATCTCTCTTTTGCAAAGAGCTACGCATTGGAAAATTCAGGGCTATACCGTGTAGATGAAGCACTAACAGGAGGCTTTAAAATTTTCTTTCTAGTGTCCTTCGTTTGGGAGAAAAATGCAAAGGTATAAGACAGCTTTTCCTTGCCAATTTCTCTCTTTTGCAAAGAGCTGCGCATTGGAAAATTCAGGGCTATGCCGTGTAGATGATGGCCTAACAGGAGGCTTTAAAATTTTCTTTCTAGTGTCCTTCGTTTGGGAGAAAAATGCAAAGGTACAAGACAGCTTTTGCTTGCCAATATCTCTCTTTTGCAAAGAGCTACGCATTGGAAAATTCAGGGCTATACCGTGTAGATGAAGCACTAACAGGAGGCTTTAAAATTTTCTTTCTAGTGTCCTTCGTTTGGGAGAAAAATGCAAAGGTACAAGACAGCTTTTCCTTGCCAATATCTCTTTTGCAAAGAGCTGCGCATTGGAAAATTCAGGGTTATGCCGTGTAGATGATGGCCTAACAGGAGGATTTAAAATTGTCTATCTAGTGTCCTTCGTTTGGGAGAAAAATGCAAAGGTACAAGACAGCTTTTCCTTGCCAATATCTCTCTTTTGCAAAGAGCTACGCATTGAAAAATTCAGGGCTATGCCGTGTAGACGATGGAATAACAGGAGGCTTTAAAATTTTCTTTCTAGTGTCCTTCGTTTGGGAGAAAAATGCAAAGGTACAAGACAGCTTTTCCTTGCAAATGTCTCTCTTTTGCAAAGAGCTACGCATTGGAAAATTCAGGGCTATACCGTGTAGATGAAGCACTAACAGGAGGCTTTAAAATTTTCATTCTAGTGTCCTTCGTTTGGGAGAAAAATGTAAAGGTACAAGACAGCTTTTCCTTGCCAATATCTCACTTTTGCAAAGAGCTGCGCATTGGAAAATTCAGGGCTATGCCGTGTAGATGATGGCCTAACAGGAGGCTTTAAAATTTTCTTTCTAGTGTCCTTCGTTTGGGAGAAAAGTGTAAAGGTACAAGACAGCTTTTCCTTGCCAATATCTCACTTTTGCAAAGAGCTGCGCATTGGAAAATTCAGGGCTATGCCGTGTAGATGATGGCCTAACAGGAGGCTTTAAAATTTTCTTTCTAGTGTCATTCGTTTGGGAGAAAAATGCAAAGGTACAAGACAGCTTTTCCTTGCCAATATCTCTCTTTTGCAAAGAACTACGCATTGGAAAATTCAGGGCTATACCGTGTAGATGAAGCACTAACAGGAGGCTTTAAAATTTTCTTTCTAGTGTCCTTCGTTTGGGAGAAAAATGCAAAGGTACAAGACAGCTTTTCCTTGCCAATATCTCTTTTGCAAAGAGCTGCGCATTGGAAAATTCAGGGTTATGCCGTGTAGATGATGGCCTAACAGGAGGATTTAAAATTGTCTATCTAGTGTCCTTCGTTTGGGAGAAAAATGCAAAGGTACAAGACAGCTTTTCCTTGCCAATATCTCTCTTTTGCAAAGAGCTACGCATTGAAAAATTCAGGGCTATGCCGTGTAGACGATGGAATAACAGGAGGCTTTAAAATTTTCTTTCTAGTGTCCTTCGTTTGGGAGAAAAATGCAAAGGTACAAGACAGCTTTTCCTTGCAAATGTCTCTCTTTTGCAAAGAGCTACGCATTGGAAAATTCAGGGCTATACCGTGTAGATGAAGCACTAACAGGAGGCTTTAAAATTTTCATTCTAGTGTCCTTCGTTTGGGAGAAAAATGTAAAGGTACAAGACAGCTTTTCCTTGCCAATATCTCACTTTTGCAAAGAGCTGCGCATTGGAAAATTCAGGGCTATGCCGTGTAGATGATGGCCTAACAGGAGGCTTTAAAATTTTCTTTCTAGTGTCCTTCGTTTGGGAGAAAAGTGTAAAGGTACAAGACAGCTTTTCCTTGCCAATATCTCACTTTTGCAAAGAGCTGCGCATTGGAAAATTCAGGGCTATGCCGTGTAGATGATGGCCTAACAGGAGGCTTTAAAATTTTCTTTCTAGTGTCATTCGTTTGGGAGAAAAATGCAAAGGTACAAGACAGCTTTTCCTTGCCAATATCTCTCTTTTGCAAAGAACTACGCATTGGAAAATTCAGGGCTATACCGTGTAGATGAAGCACTAACAGGAGGCTTTAAAATTTTCTTTCTAGTGTCCTTCGTTTGGGAGAAAAATGCAAAGGTACAAGACAGCTTTTCCTTGCCAATTTCTCTCTTTTGCAAAGAGCTGCGCATTGGAAAATTCAGGGCTATGCCGTGTAGATGATGGCCTAACAGGAGGCTTTAAAATTTTCTTTCTAGTGTCCTTCGTTTGGGAGAAAAATGCAAAGGTACAAGACAGCTTTTGCTTGCCAATATCTCTCTTTTGCAAAGAGCTACGCATTGGAAAATTCAGGGCTATACCGTGTAGATGAAGCACTAACAGGAGGCTTTAAAATTTTCTTTCTAGTGTCCTTCGTTTGGGAGAAAAATGCAAAGGTACAAGACAGCTTTTCCTTGCCAATATCTCTTTTGCAAAGAGCTGCGCATTGGAAAATTCAGGGTTATGCCGTGTAGATGATAGCCTAACAGGAGGCTTTAAAATTTTCTTTCTAGTGTCCTTCTTTTGGGAGAAAAATGCAAAGGTACAAGACAGCTTTTCCTTGCCAATATCTCTCTTTTGCAAAGAGCTACGCATTGGAAAATTCAGGGCTATACCGTGTAGATGAAGCCCTAACAGGAGGCTTTAAAATTTTCATTCTAGTGTCCTTCGTTTGGGAGAAAAATGCAAAGGTACAATACAGCTTTTTCTTGCCAATACCTCTCTTTTGCAAAGAGCTACGCATTGGAAAATTCAGGGCTATGCCGTGTAGATGAAGCCCTAACAGGAGGCTTTAAAATTTTCATTCTAGTGTCCTTCGTTTGGGAGAAAAATGCAAAGGATCAAGACAGCTTTTCCTTGCCAATATCTCTCTTTTGCAAAGAGCTGCGCATTGGAAAATTCAGGGCTATGCCGTTTAGATGATGGCCTAACAGGAGGCTTTAAAATTTTCTTTCTAGTGTCCTTCGTTTGGGAGAAAAATGCAAAGGTATAAGACAGCTTTTCCTTGCCAATTTCTCTCTTTTGCAAAGAGCTGCGCATTGGAAAATTCAGGGCTATGCCGTGTAGATGATGGCCTAACAGGAGGCTTTAAAATTTTCTTTCTAGTGTCCTTCGTTTGGGAGAAAAATGCAAAGGTACAAGACAGCTTTTGCTTGCCAATATCTCTCTTTTGCAAAGAGCTACGCATTGGAAAATTCAGGGCTATACCGTGTAGATGAAGCACTAACAGGAGGCTTTAAAATTTTCTTTCTAGTGTCCTTCGTTTGGGAGAAAAATGCAAAGGTACAAGACAGCTTTTCCTTGCCAATATCTCTTTTGCAAAGAGCTGCGCATTGGAAAATTCAGGGTTATGCCGTGTAGATGATGGCCTAACAGGAGGATTTAACATTTTCTATCTAGTGTCCTTCGTTTGGGAGAAAAATGCAAAGGTACAAGACAGCTTTTCCTTGCCAATATCTCTCTTTTGCAAAGAGCTACGCATTGGAAAATTCAGGGCTATACCGTGTAGATGAAGCCCTAACAGGAGGCTTTAACATTTTCATTCTAGTGTCCTTCGTTTGGGAGAAAAATGCAAAGGTACAATACAGCTTTTCCTTGCCATTATCTCTCTTTTGCAAAGAGCTACGCATTGGAAAATTCAGGGCTATACCGTGTAGATGAAGCACTAACAGGAGGCTTTAAAATTTTCATTCTAGTGTCCTTCGTTTGGGAGAAAAATGCAAAGGTACAAGACAGCTTTTCCTTGCCAATATCTCTCTTTTGCAAAGAGCTACGCATTGGAAAATTCAGGGCTATGCCGTGTAGACGATGGAATAACAGGAGGCTTTAAAATTTTCATTGTAGTGTCCTTCGTTTGGGAGAAAAATGCAAAGGTACAAGACAGCTTTTCCTTGCAAATGTCTCTCTTTTGCAAAGAGCTACGCATTGGAAAATTCAGGGCTATACCGTGTAGATGAAGCACTAACAGGAGGCTTTAAAATTTTCATTCTAGTGTCCTTCGTTTGGGAGAAAAATGTAAAGGTACAAGACAGCTTTTCCTTGCCAATATCTCACTTTTGCAAAGAGCTGCGCATTGGAAAATTCAGGGCTATGCCGTGCAGATGATGGCCTAACAGGAGGCTTTAAAATTTTCTTTCTAGTGTCCTTCGTTTGGGAGAAAAATGCAAAGGTACAAGACAGCTTTTCCTTGACAATATCTCTCTTTTGCAAAGAGCTGCGCATTGGAAAATTCAGGGCTATGCCGTGTAGATGATGGCCTAACAGGAGGCTTTAAAATTTTCTTTCTAGTGTCATTCGTTTGGGAGAAAAATGCAAAGGTACAAGACAGCTTTTCCTTGCCAATATCTCTCTTTTGCAAAGAACTACGCATTGGAAAATTCAGGGCTATACCGTGTAGATGAAGCACTAACAGGAGGCTTTAAAATTTTCTTTCTAGTGTCCTTCGTTTGGGAGAAAAATGCAAAGGTACAAGACAGCTTTTCCTTGCCAATATCTCTTTTGCAAAGAGCTGCGCATTGGAAAATTCAGGGTTATGCCGTGTAGATGATAGCCTAACAGGAGGCTTTAAAATTTTCTTTCTAGTGTCCTTCTTTTGGGAGAAAAATGCAAAGGTACAATACAGCTTTTTCTTGCCAATACCTCTCTTTTGCAAAGAGCTACGCATTGGAAAATTCAGGGCTATGCCGTGTAGATGAAGCCCTAACAGGAGGCTTTAAAATTTTCATTCTAGTGTCCTTCGTTTGGGAGAAAAATGCAAAGGATCAAGACAGCTTTTCCTTGCCAATATCTCTCTTTTGCAAAGAGCTGCGCATTGGAAAATTCAGGGCTATGCCGTTTAGATGATGGCCTAACAGGAGGCTTTAAAATTTTCTTTCTAGTGTCCTTCGTTTGGGAGAAAAATGCAAAGGTATAAGACAGCTTTTCCTTGCCAATTTCTCTCTTTTGCAAAGAGCTGCGCATTGGAAAATTCAGGGCTATGCCGTGTAGATGATGGCCTAACAGGAGGCTTTAAAATTTTCTTTCTAGTGTCCTTCGTTTGGGAGAAAAATGCAAAGGTACAAGACAGCTTTTGCTTGCCAATATCTCTCTTTTGCAAAGAGCTACGCATTGGAAAATTCAGGGCTATACCGTGTAGATGAAGCACTAACAGGAGGCTTTAAAATTTTCTTTCTAGTGTCCTTCGTTTGGGAGAAAAATGCAAAGGTACAAGACAGCTTTTCCTTGCCAATATCTCTTTTGCAAAGAGCTGCGCATTGGAAAATTCAGGGTTATGCCGTGTAGATGATGGCCTAACAGGAGGATTTAACATTTTCTATCTAGTGTCCTTCGTTTGGGAGAAAAATGCAAAGGTACAAGACAGCTTTTCCTTGCCAATATCTCTCTTTTGCAAAGAGCTACGCATTGGAAAATTCAGGGCTATACCGTGTAGATGAAGCCCTAACAGGAGGCTTTAACATTTTCATTCTAGTGTCCTTCGTTTGGGAGAAAAATGCAAAGGTACAATACAGCTTTTCCTTGCCATTATCTCTCTTTTGCAAAGAGCTACGCATTGGAAAATTCAGGGCTATACCGTGTAGATGAAGCACTAACAGGAGGCTTTAAAATTTTCATTCTAGTGTCCTTCGTTTGGGAGAAAAATGCAAAGGTACAAGACAGCTTTTCCTTGCCAATATCTCTCTTTTGCAAAGAGCTACGCATTGGAAAATTCAGGGCTATGCCGTGTAGACGATGGAATAACAGGAGGCTTTAAAATTTTCTTTCTAGTGTCCTTCGTTTGGGAGAAAAATGCAAAGGTACAAGACAGCTTTTCCTTGCAAATGTCTCTCTTTTGCAAAGAGCTACGCATTGGAAAATTCAGGGCTATACCGTGTAGATGAAGCACTAACAGGAGGCTTTAAAATTTTCATTCTAGTGTCCTTCGTTTGGGAGAAAAATGTAAAGGTACAAGACAGCTTTTCCTTGCCAATATCTCACTTTTGCAAAGAGCTGCGCATTGGAAAATTCAGGGCTATGCCGTGCAGATGATGGCCTAACAGGAGGCTTTAAAATTTTCTTTCTAGTGTCCTTCGTTTGGGAGAAAAATGCAAAGGTACAAGACAGCTTTTCCTTGACAATATCTCTCTTTTGCAAAGAGCTGCGCATTGGAAAATTCAGGGCTATGCCGTGTAGATGATGGCCTAACAGGAGGCTTTAAAATTTTCTTTCTAGTGTCATTCGTTTGGGAGAAAAATGCAAAGGTACAAGACAGCTTTTCCTTGCCAATATCTCTCTTTTGCAAAGAACTACGCATTGGAAAATTCAGGGCTATACCGTGTAGATGAAGCACTAACAGGAGGCTTTAAAATTTTCTTTCTAGTGTCCTTCGTTTGGGAGAAAAATGCAAAGGTACAAGACAGCTTTTCCTTGCCAATATCTCTTTTGCAAAGAGCTGCGCATTGGAAAATTCAGGGTTATGCCGTGTAGATGATAGCCTAACAGGAGGCTTTAACATTTTCTTTCTAGTGTCCTTCTTTTGGGAGAAAAATGCAAAGGTACAAGACAGCTTTTACTTGCCAATATCTCTCTTTTGCAAAGAGCTACGCATTGGAAAATTCAGGGCTATACCGTGTAGATGAAGCCCTAACAGGAGGCTTTAAAATTTTCATTCTAGTGTCCTTCGTTTGGGAGAAAAATGCAAAGGTACAATACAGCTTTTTCTTGCCAATACCTCTCTTTTGCAAAGAGCTACGCATTGGAAAATTCAGGGCTATGCCGTGTAGATGAAGCCCTAACAGGAGGCTTTAAAATTTTCATTCTAGTGTCCTTCGTTTGGGAGAAAAATGCAAAGGATCAAGACAGCTTTTCCTTGCCAATATCTCTCTTTTGCAAAGAGCGGCGCATTGGAAAATTCAGGGCTATGCCGTTTAGATGATGGCCTAATAAGGAGGCTTTAAAATTTTCTTTCTAGTGTCCTTCGTTTGGGAGAAAAATGCAAAGGTACAAGACAGCTTTTCCTTGCCAATTTCTCTCTTTTGCAAAGAGCTGCGCATTGGAAAATTCAGGGCTATGCCGTGTAGATGATGGCCTAACAGGAGGCTTTAAAATTTTCTTTCTAGTGTCCTTCGTTTGGGAGAAAAATGCAAAGGTACAAGACAGCTTTTGCTTGCCAATATCTCTCTTTTGCAAAGAGCTACGCATTGGAAAATTCAGGGCTATACCGTGTAGATGAAGCACTAACAGGAGGCTTTAAAATTTTCTTTCTAGTGTCCTTCGTTTGGGAGAAAAATGCAAAGGTACAAGACAGCTTTTCCTTGCCAATATCTCTTTTGCAAAGAGCTGCGCATTGGAAAATTCAGGGTTATGCCATGTAGATGATGGCCTAACAGGAGGATTTAAAATTTTCTATCTAGTGTCCTTCGTTTGGGAGAAAAATGCAAAGGTACAAGACAGCTTTTCCTTGCCAATATCTCTCTTTTGCAAAGAGCTACGCATTGGAAAATTCAGGGCTATGTCGTGTAGATGATGGCCTAACAGGAGGCTTTAAAATTTTCTTTCTAGTGTCCTTCGTTTGGGAGAAAAATGCAAAGGTACAAGAAAGCTTTTCCTTGCCAATATCTCTCTTTTGCAAAGAGCTACGCATTGGAAATTCAGGGCTATACCGTGTAGATGAAGCACTAACAGGAGACTTTAAAATTTTCTTTCTAGTGTCCTTCGTTTGGGAGAAAAATGTAAAGGTACAAGACAGCTTTTCCTTGCCAATATCTCACTTTTGCAAAGAGCTGCGCATTGGAAAATTCAGGGCTATGCCGTGTAGATGATGGCCTAACAGGAGGCTTTAAAATTTTCTTTCTAGTGTCCTTCGTTTGGGAGAAAAATGCAACGGTACAAGAAAGCTTTTCCTTGCCAATATCTCTCTTTTGCAAAGAGCTGCGCATTGGAAAATTCAGGGTTATGCCGTGTAGATGATAGCCTAACAGGAGGCTTTAAAATTTTTATTCTAGTGTCCTTCGTTTGGGAGAAAAATGTAAAGGTACAAGACAGCTTTTCCTTGCCAATATCTCACTTTTGCAAAGAGCTGCGCATTGGAAAATTCAGGGCTATGCCGTGTAGATGATGGCCTAACAGGAGGCTTTAAAGTTTTCTTTCTAGTGTCCTTCGTTTGGGAGAAAAATGCAAAGGTACAAGACAGCTTTTCCTTGCCAATATCTCTCTTTTGCAAAGAGCTACGCATTGGAAAATTCAGGGCTATACCGTGTAGATGAAGCACTAACAGGAGGCTTTAAAATTTTCTTTCTAGTGTCCTTCGTTTGAGAGAAAAATGCAAAGGTACAAGACAGCTTTTCCTTGCCAATATCTCACTTTTGCAAAGAGCTGCGCATTGGAAAATTCAGGGCTATGCCGTGTAGATGATGGCCTAACAGGAGGCTTTAAAATTTTCTTTCTAGTGTCCTTCGTTTCGGAGAAAAATGCAAAGGTACAAGACAGCTTTTCCTTGCCAATATCTCTCTTTTGCAAAGAGCTACGCATTGGAAAATTCAGGGCTATACCGTGTAGATGAAGCACTAACAGGAGGCTTTAAAATTTTCATTCTAGTGTCCTTCGTTTGGGAGAAAAATGTAAAGGTACAATACAGCTTTTCCTTGCCAATATCTCACTTTTGCAAAGAGCTGCGCATTGGAAAATTCAGGGCTATGCCGTGCAGATGATGGCCTAACAGGAGGCTTTAAAATTTTCTTTCTAGTGTCCTTCGTTTGGGAGAAAAATGCAAAGGTACAATACAGCTTTTCCTTGCCAATATCTCTCTTTTGCAAAGAGCTACGCATTGGAAAATTCAGGGCTATACCGTGTAGATGAAGCCCTAACAGGAGGCTTTAAAATTTTCATTCTAGTGTCCTTCGTTTGGGAGAAAAATGCAAAGGTACAAGACAGCTTTTCCTTGCCAATATCTCTCTTTTGCAAAGAGCTACGCATTGGAAAATTCAGGGCTATACCGTGTAGATGAAGCCCTAACAGGAGGCTTTAAAATTTTCATTCTAGTGTCCTTCGTTTGGGAGAAAAATGCAAAGGTACAAGACAGCTTTTCCTTGCCAATATCTCTCTTTTGCAAAGAGCTACGCATTGGAAAATTCAGGGCTATGCCGTGTAGATGAAGCCCTAACAGGAGGCTTTAAAATTTTCATTCTAGTGTCCTTCGTTTGGGAGAAAAATGCAAAGGTACAATACAGCTTTTCCTTGCCAATATCTCTCTTTTGCAAAGAGCTACGCATTGGAAAATTCAGGGCTATGCCGTGTAGATGAAGCCCTAACAGGAGGCTTTAAAATTTTCATTCTAGTGTCCTTCGTTTGGGAGAAAAATGCAAAGGTACAAGACAGCTTTTCCTTGCCAATACCTCTCTTTTGCAAAGAGCTACGCATTGGAAAATTCAGAGCTATGCCGTGTAGATGAAGCCCTAACAGGAGGCTTTAAAATTTTCATTCTAGTGTCCTTCGTTTGGGAGAAAAATGCAAAGGTACAAGACAGCTTTTCCTTGCCAATATCTCTCTTTTGCAAAGAGCTACGCATTGGACAATTCAGGGTTATGTCGTGTAGATGAAGCCCTAACAGGAGGCTTTAAAATTTTCATTGTAGTGTCCTTCGTTTGGGAGAAAAATGCAAAGGTACAATACAGCTTTTCCTTGCCAATATCTCTCTTTTGCAAAGAGCTACGCATTGGAAAATTCAGGGCTATACCGTGTAGATGAAGCCCTAACAGGAGGCTTTAAAATTTTCATTCTAGTGTCCTTCGTTTGGGAGAAAAATGCAAAGGTACAAGACAGCTTTTCCTTGCCAATATCTCTCTTTTGCAAAGAGCTACGCATTGGAAAATTCAGGGCTATGCCGAGTAGATGAAGCCCTAACAGGAGGCCTTAAAATTTTCATTCTAGTGTCCTTCGTTTGGGAGAAAAATGCAAAGGTACAATACAGCTTTTCCTTGCCAATATCTCTCTTTTGCAAAGAGCTACGCATTGGAAAATTCAGGGCTATGCCGTGTAGATGAAGCCCTAACAGGAGGCTTTAAAATTTTCATTCTAGTGTCCTTCGTTTGGGAGAAAAATGCAAAGGTACAAGACAGCTTTTCCTTGCCAATACCTCTCTTTTGCAAAGAGCTACGCATTGGAAAATTCAGGGTTATGCCGTGTAGATGAAGCCCTAACAGGAGGCTTTAAAATTTTCATTCTAGTGTCCTTCGTTTGGGAGAAAAATGCAAAGGATCAAGACAGCTTTTCCTTGCCAATATCTCTCTTTTGCAAAGAGCTACGCATTGGAAAATTCAGGGCTATTCCGTGTAGATGATGGCCTAACAGGAGGCTTTAAAATTTTCTTTCTAGTGTCCTTCGTTTGGGAGAAAAATGCAAAGGTACAAGACAGCTTTTCCTTGCCAATATCTCTCTTTTGCAAAGAGCTACGCATTGGAAAATTCAGGGCTACACCGTGTAGATGAAGCACTAAAAGGAGGCTTTAAAATGTTCATTCTAGTGTCCTTCGTTTGGGAGAAAAATGCAAAGGTACAATACAGCTTTTCCTTGCCAATATCTCTCTTTTGCAAAGAGCTACGCATTGGAAAATTCAGGGCTATGCCGTGTAGATGAAGCCCTAACAGGAGGCTTTAAAATTTTCATTCTAGTGTCCTTCGTTTGGAAGAAAAATGCAAAGGTACAATACAGCTTTTCCTTGCCAATATCTCTCTTTTGCAAAGAGCTACGCATTGGAAAATTCAGGGCTATACCGTGTAGATGAAGCCCTAACAGGAGGCTTTAAAATTTTCATTCTAGTGTCCTTCGTTTGGGAGAAAAATGCAAAGGATCAAGACAGCTTTTCCTTGCCAATATCTCTCTTTTGCAAAGAGCTACGCATTGGAAAATTAAGGGCTATGCCGTGTAGATGAAGCCCTAACAGGAGGCTTTAAAATTTTCATTCTAGTGTCCTTCGTTTGGGAGAAAAATGCAAAGGTACAATACAGCTTTTCCTTGCCAATATCTCTCTTTTGCAAAGAGCTACGCATTGGAAAATTCAGGGCTATGCCGTGTAGATGAAGCCCTAACAGGAGGCTTTAAAATTTTCATTCTAGTGTCCTTCGTTTGGGAGAAAAATGCAAAGGTACAAGACAGCTTTTCCTTGCCAATACCTCTCTTTTGCAAAGAGCTACGCATTGGAAAATTCAGGGCTATGCCGTGTAGATGAAGCACTAACAGGAGGCTTTAAAATTTTCTTTCTAGTGTCCTTCGTTTGGGAGAAAAATGCAAAGGTACAAGACAGCTTTTCCTTGCCAATATCTCTTTTGCAAAGAGCTGCGCATTGGAAAATTTAGGGTTATGCCGTGTAGATGATAGCCTAACAGGAGGCTTTAAAATTTTCTTTCTAGTGTCCTTCTTTTGGGAGAAAAATGCAAAGGTACAAGACAGCTTTTCCTTGCCAATATCTCTCTTTTGCAAAGAGCTACGCATTGGAAAATTCAGGGCTATACCGTGTAGATGAAGCCCTAACAGGAGGCTTTAAAATTTTCATTCTAGTGTCCTTCGTTTGGGAGAAAAATGCAAAGGTACAATACAGCTTTTCCATGCCAATACCTCTCTTTTGCAAAGAGCTACGCATTGGAAAATTCAGGGCTATGCCGTGTAGATGAAGCCCTAACAGGAGGCTTTAAAATTTTCATTCTAGTGTCCTTCGTTTGGGAGAAAAATGCAAAGGATCATGACAGCTTTTCCTTGCCAATATCTCTCTTTTGCAAAGAGCTGCGCATTGGAAAATTCAGGGCTATGCCGTTTAGATGATGGCCTAACAGGAGGCTTTAAAATTTTCTTTCTAGTGTCCTTCGTTTGGGAGAAAAATGCAAAGGTACAAGACAGCTTTTCCTTGCCAATTTCTCTCTTTTGCAAAGAGCTGCGCATTGGAAAATTCAGGGCTATGCCGTGTAGATGATGGCCTAACAGGAGGCTTTAAAATTTTCTTTCTAGTGTCCTTCGTTTGGGAGAAAAATGCAAAGGTACAAGACAGCTTTTGCTTGCCAATATCTCTCTTTTGCAAAGAGCTACGCATTGGAAAATTCAGGGCTATACCGTGTAGATGAAGCACTAACAGGAGGCTTTAAAATTTTCTTTCTAGTGTCCTTCGTTTGGGAGAAAAATGCAAAGGTACAAGACAGCTTTTCCTTGCCAATATCTCTTTTGCAAAGAGCTGCGCATTGGAAAATTCAGGGTTATGCCGTGTAGATGATGGCCTAACAGGAGGATTTAAAATTTTCTATCTAGTGTCCTTCGTTTGGGAGAAAAATGCAAAGGTACAATACAGCTTTTCCTTGCCAATATCTCTCTTTTGCAAAGAGCTACGCATTGGAAAATTCAGGGCTATGTCGTGTAGATGATGGACTAACAGGAGGCTTTAAAATTTTCTTTCTAGTGTCCTTCGTTTGGGAGAAAAATGTAAAGGTACAAGACAGCTTTTCCTTGCCAATATCTCACTTTTGCAAAGAGCTGCGCATTGGAAAATTCAGGGCTATGCCATGTAGATGATGGCCTAACAGGAGGCTTTAAAGTTTTCTTTCTAGTGTCCTTCGTTTGGGAGAAAAATGCAAAGGTACAAGACAGCTTTTCCTTGCCAATATCTCTCTTTTGCAAAGAGCTACGCATTGGAAAATTCAGGGCTATACCGTGTAGATGAAGCACTAACAGGAGGCTTTAAAATTTTCTTTCTAGTGTCCTTCGTTTGAGAGAAAAATGCAAAGGTACAAGACAGCTTTTCCTTGCCAATATCTCACTTTTGCAAAGAGCTGCGCATTGGAAAATTCAGGGCTATGCCGTGTAGATGATGGCCTAACAGGAGGCTTTAAAATTTTCTTTCTAGTGTCCTTCGTTTGGGAGAAAAATGCAAAGGTACAAGACAGCTTTTCCTTGCCAATATCTCTCTTTTGCAAAGAGCTACGCATTGGAAAATTCAGGGCTATACCGTGTAGATGAAGCACTAACAGGAGGCTTTAAAATTTTCATTCTAGTGTCCTTCGTTTGGGAGAAAAATGTAAAGGTACAATACAGCTTTTCCTTGCCAATATCTCACTTTTGCAAAGAGCTGCGCATTGGAAAATTCAGGGCTATGCCGTGCAGATGATGGCCTAACAGGAGGCTTTAAAATTTTCTTTCTAGTGTCCTTCGTTTGGGAGAAAAATGCAAAGGTACAATACAGCTTTTCCTTGCCAATATCTCTCTTTTGCAAAGAGCTACGCATTGGAAAATTCAGGGCTATACCGTGTAGATGAAGCCCTAACAGGAGGCTTTAAAATTTTCATTCTAGTGTCCTTTGTTTGGGAGAAAAATGCAAAGGTACAAGACAGCTTTTCCTTGCCAATATCTCTCTTTTGCAAAGAGCTACGCATTGGAAAATTCAGGGCTATACCGTGTAGATGAAGCCCTAACAGGAGGCTTTAAAATTTTCATTCTAGTGTCCTTCGTTTGGGAGAAAAATGCAAAGGTACAAGACAGCTTTTCCTTGCCAATATCTCTCTTTTGCAAAGAGCTACGCATTGGAAAATTCAGGGCTATGCCGTGTAGATGAAGCCCTAACAGGAGGCTTTAAAATTTTCTTTCTAGTGTCCTTCGTTTGGGAGAAAAATGCAAAGGTACAATACAGCTTTTCCTTGCCAATATCTCTCTTTTGCAAAGAGCTACGCATTGGAAAATTCAGGGCTATGCCGTGTAGATGAAGCCCTAACAGGAGGCTTTAAAATTTTCATTCTAGTGTCCTTCGTTTGGGAGAAAAATGCAAAGGTACAAGACAGCTTTTCCTTGCCAATACCTCTCTTTTGCAAAGAGCTACGCATTGGAAAATTCAGGGCTATGCCGTGTAGATGAAGCCCTAACAGGAATCTTTAAAATTTTCATTCTAGTGTCCTTCGTTTGGGAGAAAAATGCAAAGGTACAATACAGCTTTTCCTTGCCAATATCTCTCTTTTGCAAAGAGCTACGCATTGGAAAATTCAGAGCTATGCCGTGTAGATGAAGCCCTAACAGGAGGCTTTAAAATTTTCATTCCAGTGTCCTTCGTTTGGGAGAAAAATGCAAAGGTACAAGACAGCTTTTCCTTGCCAATATCTCTCTTTTGCAAAGAGCTACGCATTGGACAATTCAGGGTTATGCCGTGTAGATGAAGCCCTAACAGGAGGCTTTAAAATTTTCATTGTAGTGTCCTTCGTTTGGGAGAAAAATGCAAAGGTACAATACAGCTTTTCCTTGCCAATATCTCTCTTTTGCAAAGAGCTACGCATTGGAAAATTCAGGGCTATACCGTGTAGATGAAGCCCTAACAGGAGGCTTTAAAATTTTCTTTCTAGTGTCCTTCGTTTGGGAGAAAAATGCAACGGTACAAGACAGCTTTTCCTTGCCAATATCTCTCTTTTGCAAAGAGCTGCGCATTGGAAAATTCAGGGTTATGCCGTGTAGATGATAGCCTAACAGGAGGCTTTAAAATTTTTATTCTAGTGTCCTTCGTTTGGGAGAAAAATGTAAAGGTACAAGACAGCTTTTCCTTGCCAATATCTCACTTTTGCAAAGAGCTGCGCATTGGAAAATTCAGGGCTATGCCGTGTAGATGATGGCCTAACAGGAGGCTTTAAAGTTTTCTTTCTAGTGTCCTTCGTTTGGGAGAAAAATGCAAAGGTACAAGACAGCTTTTCCTTGCCAATATCTCTCTTTTGCAAAGAGCAACGCATTGGAAAATTCAGGGCTATACCGTGTAGATGAAGCACTAACAGGAGGCTTTAAAATTTTCTTTCTAGTGTCCTTCGTTTGAGAGAAAAATGCAAAGGTACAAGACAGCTTTTCCTTGCCAATATCTCACTTTTGCAAAGAGCTGCGCATTGGAAAATTCAGGGCTATGCCGTGTAGATGATGGCCTAACAGGAGGCTTTAAAATTTTCTTTCTAGTGTCCTTCGTTTGGGAGAAAAATGCAAAGGTACAAGACAGCTTTTCCTTGCCAATATCTCTCTTTTGCATAGAGCTACGCATTGGAAAATTCAGGGCTATACCGTGTAGATGAAGCACTAACAGGAGGCTTTAAAATTTTCATTCTAGTGTCCTTCATTTGGGAGAAAAATGTAAAGGTACAATACAGCTTTTCCTTGCCAATATCTCACTTTTGCAAAGAGCTGCGCATTGGAAAATTCAGGGCTATGCCGTGCAGATGATGGCCTAACAGAAGGCTTTAAAATTTTCTTTCTAGTGTCCTTCGTTTGGGAGAAAAATGCAAAGGTACAATACAGCTTTTCCTTGCCAATATCTCTCTTTTGCAAAGAGCTACGCATTGGAAAATTCAGGGCTATACCGTGTAGATGAAGCCCTAACAGGAGGCTTTAAAATTTTCATTCTAGTGTCCTTCGTTTGGGAGAAAAATGCAAAGGTACAAGACAGCTTTTCCTTGCCAATATCTCTCTTTTGCAAAGAGCTACGCATTGGAAAATTCAGGGCTATACCGTGTAGATGAAGCACTAACAGGAGGCTTTAAAATTTTCTTTCTAGTGTCCTTCGTTTGAGAGAAAAATGCAAAGGTACAAGACAGCTTTTCCTTGCCAATATCTCACTTTTGCAAAGAGCTGCGCATTGGAAAATTCAGGGCTATGCCGTGTAGATGATGGCCTAACAGGAGGCTTTAAAATTTTCTTTCTAGTGTCCTTCGTTTGGGAGAAAAATGCAAAGGTACAAGACAGCTTTTCCTTGCCAATATCTCTCTTTTGCATAGAGCTACGCATTGGAAAATTCAGGGCTATACCGTGTAGATGAAGCACTAACAGGAGGCTTTAAAATTTTCATTCTAGTGTCCTTCATTTGGGAGAAAAATGTAAAGGTACAATACAGCTTTTCCTTGCCAATATCTCACTTTTGCAAAGAGCTGCGCATTGGAAAATTCAGAGCTATGCCGTGCAGATGATGGCCTAACAGAAGGCTTTAAAATTTTCTTTCTAGTGTCCTTCGTTTGGGAGAAAAATGCAAAGGTACAATACAGCTTTTCCTTGCCAATATCTCTCTTTTGCAAAGAGCTACGCATTGGAAAATTCAGGGCTATACCGTGTAGATGAAGCCCTAACAGGAGGCTTTAAAATTTTCATTCTAGTGTCCTTCGTTTGGGAGAAAAATGCAAAGGTACAAGACAGCTTTTCCTTGCCAATATCTCTCTTTTGCAAAGAGCTACGCATTGGAAAATTCAGGGCTATACCGTGTAGATGAAGCCCTAACAGGAGGCTTTAAAATTTTCATTCTAGTGTCCTTCGTTTGGGAGAAAAATGCAAAGGTACAAGACAGCTTTTCCTTGCCAATATCTCTCTTTTGCAAAGAGCTACGCATTGGAAAATTCAGGGCTATGCCGTGTAGATGAAGCCCTAACAGGAGGCTTTAAAATTTTCATTCTAGTGTCCTTCGTTTGGGAGAAAAATGCAAAGGTACAATACAGCTTTTCCTTGCCAATATCTCTCTTTTGCAAAGAGCTACGCATTGGAAAATTCAGGGCTATGCCGTGTAGATGAAGCCCTAACAGGAGGCTTTAAAATTTTCATTCTAGTGTCCTTCGTTTGGGAGAAAAATGCAAAGGTACAAGACAGCTTTTCCTTGCCAATACCTCTCTTTTGCAAAGAGCTACGCATTGGAAAATTCAGGGCTATGCCGTGTAGATGAAGCCCTAACAGGAGGCTTTAAAATTTTCATTCTAGTGTCCTTCGTTTGGGAGAAAAATGCAAAGGTACAATACAGCTTTTCCTTGCCAATATCTCTCTTTTGCAAAGAGCTACGCATTGGAAAATTCAGTGCTATGCCGTGTAGATGAAGCCCTAACAGGAGGCTTTAAAATTTTCATTCTAGTGTCCTTCATTTGGGAGAAAAATGCAAAGGTACAAGACAGCTTTTCCTTGCCAATATCTCTCTTTTGCAAAGAGCTACGCATTGGACAATTCAGGGTTATGCCGTGTAGATGAAGCCCTAACAGGAGGCTTTAAAATTTTCATTGTAGTGTCCTTCGTTTGGGAGAAAAATGCAAAGGTACAATACAGCTTTTCCTTGCCAATATCTCTCTTTTGCAAAGAGCTACGCATTGGAAAATTCAGGGCTATACCGTGTAGATGAAGCCCTAACAGGAGGCTTTAAAATTTTCATTCTAGTGTCCTTCGTTTGGGAGAAAAATGCAAAGGTACAAGACAGCTTTTCCTTGCCAATATCTCTCTTTTGCAAAGAGCTACGCATTGGAAAATTCAGGGCTATGCCGTGTAGATGAAGCCCTAACAGGAGGCTTTAAAATTTTCATTCTAGTGTCCTTCGTTTGGGAGAAAAATGCAAAGGTACAAGACAGCTTTTCCTTGCCAATACCTCTCTTTTGCAAAGAGCTACGCATTGGAAAATTCAGGGCTATGCCGTGTAGATGAAGCCCTAACAGGATGCTTTAAAATTTTCATTCTAGTGTCCTTCGTTTGGGAGAAAAATGCAAAGGTACAATACAGCTTTTCCTTGCCAATATCTCTCTTTTGCAAAGAGCTACGCATTGGAAAATTCAGGGCTATACCGTGTAGATGAAGCCCTAACAGGAGGCTTTAAAATTTTCATTCTAGTGTCCTTCGTTTGGGAGAAAAATGCAAAGGTACAAGACAGCTTTTCCTTGCCAATATCTCTCTTTTGCAAAGAGCTACGCATTGGACAATTCAGGGTTATGCCGTGTAGATGAAGCCCTAACAGGAGGCTTTAAATTTTTCATTCTAGTGTCCTTCGTTTGGGAGAAAAATGCTAAGGTACAATACAGCTTTTCCTTGCCAATATCTCTCTTTTGCAAAGAGCTACGCATTGGAAAATTCAGGGCTATACCGTGTAGATGAAGCCCTAACAGGAGGCTTTAAAATTTTCATTCTAGTGTCCTTCGTTTGGGAGAAAAATGCAAAGGTACAATACAGCTTTTCCTTGCCAATATCTCTCTTTTGCAAAGAGCTACGCATTGGAAAATTCAGGGCTATACCGTGTAGATGAAGCACTAACAGGAGGCTTTAAAATTTTCATTCTAGTGTCCTTCGTTTGGGAGAAAAATGCAAAGGTACAATACAGCTTTTCCTTGCCAATATCTCTCTTTTGCAAAGAGCTACGCATTGGAAAATTCAGAGCTATGCCGTGTAGATGAAGCCCTAACAGGAGGCTTTAAAATTTTCATTCTAGTGTCCTTCGTTTGGGAGAAAAATGCAAAGGTACAAGACAGCTTTTCCTTGCCAATATCTCTCTTTTGCAAAGAGCTACGCATTGGACAATTCAGGGTTATGCCGTGTAGATGAAGCCCTAACAGGAGGCTTTAAAATTTTCATTGTAGTGTCCTTCGTTTGGGAGAAAAATGCAAAGGTACAATACAGCTTTTCCTTGCCAATATCTCTCTTTTGCAAAGAGCTACGCATTGGAAAATTCAGGGCTATACCGTGTAGATGAAGCCCTAACAGGAGGCTTTAAAATTTTCTTTCTAGTGTCCTTCGTTTGGGAGAAAAATGCAACGGTACAAGACAGCTTTTCCTTGCCAATATCTCTCTTTTGCAAAGAGCTGCGCATTGGAAAATTCAGGGTTATGCCGTGTAGATGATAGCCTAACAGGAGGCTTTAAAATTTTTATTCTAGTGTCCTTCGTTTGGGAGAAAAATGTAAAGGTACAAACAGCTTTTCCTTGCCAATATCTCACTTTTGCAAAGAGCTGCGCATTGGAAAATTCAGGGCTATGCCGTGTAGATGATGGCCTAACAGGAGGCTTTAAAGTTTTCTTTCTAGTGTCCTTCGTTTGGGAGAAAAATGCAAAGGTACAAGACAGCTTTTCCTTGCCAATATCTCTCTTTTGCAAAGAGCTACGCATTGGAAAATTCAGGGCTATACCGTGTAGATGAAGCACTAACAGGAGGCTTTAAAATTTTCTTTCTAGTGTCCTTCGTTTGAGAGAAAAATGCAAAGGTACAAGACAGCTTTTCCTTGCCAATATCTCACTTTTGCAAAGAGCTGCGCATTGGAAAATTCAGGGCTATGCCGTGTAGATGATGGCCTAACAGGAGGCTTTAAAATTTTCTTTCTAGTGTCCTTCGTTTGGGAGAAAAATGCAAAGGTACAAGACAGCTTTTCCTTGCCAATATCTCTCTTTTGCATAGAGCTACGCATTGGAAAATTCAGGGCTATACCGTGTAGATGAAGCACTAACAGGAGGCTTTAAAATTTTCATTCTAGTGTCCTTCGTTTGGGAGAAAAATGTAAAGGTACAATACAGCTTTTCCTTGCCAATATCTCACTTTTGCAAAGAGCTGCGCATTGGAAAATTCAGGGCTATGCCGTGCAGATGATGGCCTAACAGAAGGCTTTAAAATTTTCTTTCTAGTGTCCTTCGTTTGGGAGAAAAATGTAAAGGTACAATACAGCTTTTCCTTGCCAATCTCTCACTTTTGCAAAGAGCTGCGCATTGGAAAATTCAGGGCTATGCCGTGCAGATGATGGCCTAACAGAAGGCTTTAAAATTTTCTTTCTAGTGTCCTTCGTTTGGGAGAAAAATGCAAAGGTACAAGACAGCTTTTCCTTGCCAATATCTCTCTTTTGCAAAGAGCTACGCATTGGAAAATTCAGGGCTATACCGTGTAGATGAAGCCCTAACAGGAGGCTTTAAAATTTTCATTCTAGTGTCCTTCGTTTGGGAGAAAAATGCAAAGGTACAAGACAGCTTTTCCTTGCCAATATCTCTCTTTTGCAAAGAGCTACGCATTGGAAAATTCAGGGCTATACCGTGTAGATGAAGCCCTAACAGGAGGCTTTAAAATTTTCATTCTAGTGTCCTTCGTTTGGGAGAAAAATGCAAAGGTACAAGACAGCTTTTCCTTGCCAATATCTCTCTTTTGCAAAGAGCTACGCATTGGAAAATTCAGGGCTATGCCGTGTAGATGAAGCCCTAACAGGAGGCTTTAAAATTTTCATTCTAGTGTCCTTCGTTTGGGAGAAAAATGCAAAGGTACAATACAGCTTTTCCTTGCCAATATCTCTCTTTTGCAAAGAGCTACGCATTGGAAAATTCAGGGCTATGCCGTGTAGATGAAGCCCTAACAGGAGGCTTTAAAATTTTCATTCTAGTGTCCTTCGTTTGGGAGAAAAATGCAAAGGTACAATACAGCTTTTCCTTGCCAATATCTCTCTTTTGCAAAGAGCTACGCATTGGAAAATTCAGAGCTATGCCGTGTAGATGAAGCCCTAACAGGAGGCTTTAAAATTTTCATTCTAGTGTCCTTCATTTGGGAGAAAAATGCAAAGGTACAAGACAGCTTTTCCTTGCCAATATCTCTCTTTTGCAAAGAGCTACGCATTGGACAATTCAGGGTTATGCCGTGTAGATGAAGCCCTAACAGGAGGCTTTAACATTTTCATTGTAGTGTCCTTCGTTTGGGAGAAAAATGCAAAGGTACAATACAGCTTTTCCTTGCCAATATCTCTCTTTTGCAAAGAGCTACGCATTGGAAAATTCAGGGCTATACCGTGTAGATGAAGCCCTAACAGGAGGCTTTAAAATTTTCATTCTAGTGTCTTTCGTTTGGGAGAAAAATGCAAAGGTACAAGACAGCTTTTCCTTGCCAATATCTCTCTTTTGCAAAGAGCTACGCATTGGAAAATTCAGGGCTATGCCGTGTAGATGAAGCCCTAACAGGAGGCTTTAAAATTTTCATTCTAGTGTCCTTCGTTTGGGAGAAAAATGCATAGGTACAAGACAGCTTTTCCTTGCCAATACCTCTCTTTTGCAAAGAGCTACGCATTGGAAAATTCAGGGCTATGCCGTGTAGATGAAGCCCTAACAGGATGCTTTAAAATTTTCATTCTAGTGTCCTTCGTTTGGGAGAAAAATGCAAAGGTACAATACAGCTTTTCCTTGCCAATATCTCTCTTTTGCAAAGAGCTACGCATTGGAAAATTCAGGGCTATACCGTGTAGATGAAGCCCTAACAGGAGGCTTTAAAATTTTCATTCTAGTGTCCTTCGTTTGGGAGAAAAATGCAAAGGTACAAGACAGCTTTTCCTTGCCAATATCTCTCTTTTGCAAAGAGCTACGCATTGGACAATTCAGGGTTATGCCGTGTAGATGAAGCCCTAACAGGAGGCTTTAAATTTTTCATTCTAGTGTCCTTCGTTTGGGAGAAAAATGCTAAGGTACAATACAGCTTTTCCTTGCCAATATCTCTCTTTTGCAAAGAGCTACGCATTGGAAAATTCAGGGCTATACCGTGTAGATGAAGCCCTAACAGGAGGCTTTAAAATTTTCATTCTAGTGTCCTTCGTTTGGGAGAAAAATGCAAAGGTACAATACAGCTTTTCCTTGCCAATATCTCTCTTTTGCAAAGAGCTACGCATTGGAAAATTCAGGGCTATACCGTGTAGATGAAGCACTAACAGGAGGCTTTAAAATTTTCATTCTAGTGTCCTTCGTTTGGGAGAAAAATGCAAAGGTACAATACAGCTTTTCCTTGCCAATATCTCTCTTTTGCAAAGAGCTACGCATTGGAAAATTCAGAGCTATGCCGTGTAGATGAAGCCCTAACAGGAGGCTTTAAAATTTTCATTCTAGTGTCCTTCGTTTGGGAGAAAAATGCAAAGGTACAAGACAGCTTTTCCTTGCCAATATCTCTCTTTTGCAAAGAGCTACGCATTGGACAATTCAGGGTTATGCCGTGTAGATGAAGCCCTAACAGGAGGCTTTAAAATTTTCATTGTAGTGTCCTTCGTTTGGGAGAAAAATGCAAAGGTACAATACAGCTTTTCCTTGCCAATATCTCTCTTTTGCAAAGAGCTACGCATTGGAAAATTCAGGGCTATACCGTGTAGATGAAGCCCTAACAGGAGGCTTTAAAATTTTCTTTCTAGTGTCCTTCGTTTGGGAGAAAAATGCAACGGTACAAGACAGCTTTTCCTTGCCAATATCTCTCTTTTGCAAAGAGCTGCGCATTGGAAAATTCAGGGTTATGCCGTGTAGATGATAGCCTAACAGGAGGCTTTAAAATTTTTATTCTAGTGTCCTTCGTTTGGGAGAAAAATGTAAAGGTACAAGACAGCTTTTCCTTGCCAATATCTCACTTTTGCAAAGAACTGCGCATTGGAAAATTCAGGGCTATGCCGTGTAGATGATGGCCTAACAGGAGGCTTTAAAGTTTTCTTTCTAGTGTACTTCGTTTGGGAGAAAAATGCAAAGGTACAAGACAGCTTTTCCTTGCCAATATCTCTCTTTTGCAAAGAGCTACGCATTGGAAAATTCAGGGCTATACCGTGTAGATGAAGCACTAACAGGAGGCTTTAAAATTTTCTTTCTAGTGTCCTTCGTTTGAGAGAAAAATGCAAAGGTACAAGACAGCTTTTCCTTGCCAATATCTCACTTTTGCAAAGAGCTGCGCATTGGAAAATTCAGGGCTATGCCGTGTAGATGAAGCACTAACAGGAGGCTTTAAAATTTTTATTCTAGTGTCCTTCGTTTGGGAGAAAAATGTAAAGGTACAATACAGCTTTTCCTTGCCAATATCTCACTTTTGCAAAGAGCTACGCATTGGAAAATTCAGGGCTATACCGTGTAGATGAAGCCCTAACAGGAGGCTTTAAAATTTTCATTCTAGTGTCCTTCGTTTGGGAGAAAAATGCAAAGGTACAAGACAGCTTTTCCTTGCCAATATCTCTCTTTTGCAAAGAGCTACGCATTGGAAAATTCAGGGCTATGCCGTGTAGATGAAGCCCTAACAGGAGGCTTTAAAATTTTCATTCTAGTGTCCTTCGTTTGGGAGAAAAATGCAAAGGTACAATACAGCTTTTCCTTGCCAATATCTCTCTTTTGCAAAGAGCTACGCATTGGAAAATACAGGGCTATGCCGTGTAGATGAAGCCCTAACAGGAGGCTTTAAAATTTTCATTCTAGTGTCCTTCGTTTGGGAGAAAAATGCAAAGGTACAAGACAGCTTTTCCTTGCCAATACCTCTCTTTTGCAAAGAGCTACGCATTGGAAAATTCAGGGCTATGCCGTGTAGATGAAGCACTAACAGGAGGCTTTAAAATTTTCTATCTAGTGTCCTTCGTTTGGGAGAAAAATGCAAAGGTACAAGACAGCTTTTCCTTGCCAATATCTCTCTTTTGCATAGAGCTACGCATTGGAAAATTCAGGGCTATACCGTGTAGATGAAGCACTAACAGGAGGCTTTAAAATTTTCATTCTAGTGTCCTTCGTTTGGGAGAAAAATGTAAAGGTACAATACAGCTTTTCCTTGCCAATATCTCACTTTTGCAAAGAGCTACGCATTGGAAAATTCAGGGCTATACCGTGTAGATGAAGCCCTAACAGGAGGCTTTAAAATTTTCATTCTAGTGTCCTTCGTTTGGGAGAAAAATGCAAAGGTACAAGACAGCTTTTCCTTGCCAATACCTCTCTTTTGCAAAGAGCTACGCATTGGAAAATTCAGGGCTATGCCGTGTAGATGAAGCACTAACAGGAGGCTTTAAAATTTTCTATCTAGTGTCCTTCGTTTGGGAGAAAAATGCAAAGGTACAAGACAGCTTTTCCTTGCCAATATCTCTCTTTTGCATAGAGCTACGCATTGGAAAATTCAGGGCTATACCGTGTAGATGAAGCACTAACAGGAGGCTTTAAAATTTTCATTCTAGTGTCCTTCGTTTGGGAGAAAAATGTAAAGGTACAATACAGCTTTTCCTTGCCAATATCTCACTTTTGCAAAGAGCTACGCATTGGAAAATTCAGGGCTATACCGTGTAGATGAAGCCCTAACAGGAGGCTTTAAAATTTTCATTCTAGTGTCCTTCGTTTGGGAGAAAAATGCAAAGGTACAAGACAGCTTTTCCTTGCCAATATCTCTCTTTTGCAAAGAGCTACGCATTGGAAAATTCAGGGCTATGCCGTGTAGATGAAGCCCTAACAGGAGGCTTTAAAATTTTCATTCTAGTGTCCTTCGTTTGGGAGAAAAATGCAAAGGTACAATACAGCTTTTCCTTGCCAATATCTCTCTTTTGCAAAGAGCTACGCATTGGAAAATTCAGGGCTATGCCGTGTAGATGAAGCCCTAACAGGAGGCTTTAAAATTTTCATTCTAGTGTCCTTCGTTTGGGAGAAAAATGCAAAGGTACAAGACAGCTTTTCCTTGCCAATACCTCTCTTTTGCAAAGAGCTACGCATTGGAAAATTCAGGGCTATGCCGTGTAGATGAAGCCCTAACAGGAGGCTTTAAAATTTTCATTCTAGTGTCCTTCGTGTGGGAGAAAAATGCAAAGGTACAATACAGCTTTTCCTTGCCAATATCTCTCTTTTGCAAAGAGCTACGCATTGGAAAATTCAGAGCTATGCCGTGTAGATGAAGCCCTAACAGGAGGCTTTAAAATTTTCATTCTAGTGACCTTCATTTGGGAGAAAAATGCAAAGGTACAAGACAGCTTTTCCTTGCCAATATCTCTCTTTTGCAAAGAGCTACGCATTGGACAATTCAGGGTTATGCCGTGTAGATGAAGCCCTAACAGGAGGCTTTAAAATTTTCATTGTAGTGTCCTTCGTTTGGGAGAAAAATGCAAAGGTACAATACAGCTTTTCCTTGCCAATATCTCTCTTTTGCAAAGAGCTACGCATTGGAAAATTCAGGGCTATACCGTGTAGATGAAGCCCTAACAGGAGGCTTTAAAATTTTCATTCTAGTGTCCTTCGTTTGGGAGAAAAATGCAAAGGTACAAGACAGCTTTTCCTTGCCAATATCTCTCTTTTGCAAAGAGCTACGCATTGGAAAATTCAGGGCTATGCCGTGTAGATGAAGCCCTAACAGGAGGCTTTAAAATTTTCATTCTAGTGTCCTTCGTTTGGGAGAAAAATGCAAAGGTACAAGACAGCTTTTCCTTGCCAATACCTCTCTTTTGCAAAGAGCTACGCATTGGAAAATTCAGGGCTATGCCGTGTAGATGAAGCCCTAACAGGATGCTTTAAAATTTTCTTTCTAGTGTCCTTCGTTTGGGAGAAAAATGCAAAGGTACAATACAGCTTTTCCTTGCCAATATCTCTCTTTTGCAAAGAGCTACGCATTGGAAAATTCAGGGCTATACCGTGTAGATGAAGCCCTAACAGGAGGCTTTAAAATTTTCATTCTAGTGTCCTTCGTTTGGGAGAAAAATGCAAAGGTACAAGACAGCTTTTCCTTGCCAATATCTCTCTTTTGCAAAGAGCTACGCATTGGACAATTCAGGGTTATGCCGTGTAGATGAAGCCCTAACAGGAGGCTTTAAATTTTTCATTCTAGTGTCCTTCGTTTGGGAGAAAAATGCTAAGGTACAATACAGCTTTTCCTTGCCAATATCTCTCTTTTGCAAAGAGCTACGCATTGGAAAATTCAGGGCTATACCGTGTAGATGAAGCCCTAACAGGAGGCTTTAAAATTTTCATTCTAGTGTCCTTCGTTTGGGAGAAAAATGCAAAGGTACAATACAGCTTTTCCTTGCCAATATCTCTCTTTTGCAAAGAGCTACGCATTGGAAAATTCAGGGCTATACCGTGTAGATGAAGCACTAACAGGAGGCTTTAAAATTTTCATTCTAGTGTCCTTCGTTTGGGAGAAAAATGCAAAGGTACAATACAGCTTTTCCTTGCCAATATCTCTCTTTTGCAAAGAGCTACGCATTGGAAAATTCAGAGCTATGCCGTGTAGATGAAGCCCTAACAGGAGGCTTTAAAATTTTCATTCTAGTGTCCTTCGTTTGGGAGAAAAATGCAAAGGTACAAGACAGCTTTTCCTTGCCAATATCTCTCTTTTGCAAAGAGCTACGCATTGGACAATTCAGGGTTATGCCGTGTAGATGAAGCCCTAACAGGAGGCTTTAAAATTTTCATTGTAGTGTCCTTCGTTTGGGAGAAAAATGCAAAGGTACAATACAGCTTTTCCTTGCCAATATCTCTCTTTTGCAAAGAGCTACGCATTGGAAAATTCAGGGCTATACCGTGTAGATGAAGCCCTAACAGGAGGCTTTAAAATTTTCTTTCTAGTGTCCTTCGTTTGGGAGAAAAATGCAACGGTACAAGACAGCTTTTCCTTGCCAATATCTCTCTTTTGCAAAGAGCTGCGCATTGGAAAATTCAGGGTTATGCCGTGTAGATGATAGCCTAACAGGAGGCTTTAAAATTTTTATTCTAGTGTCCTTCGTTTGGGAGAAAAATGTAAAGGTACAAGACAGCTTTTCCTTGCCAATATCTCACTTTTGCAAAGAACTGCGCATTGGAAAATTCAGGGCTATGCCGTGTAGATGATGGCCTAACAGGAGGCTTTAAAGTTTTCTTTCTAGTGTACTTCGTTTGGGAGAAAAATGCAAAGGTACAAGACAGCTTTTCCTTGCCAATATCTCTCTTTTGCAAAGAGCTACGCATTGGAAAATTCAGGGCTATACCGTGTAGATGAAGCACTAACAGGAGGCTTTAAAATTTTCTTTCTAGTGTCCTTCGTTTGAGAGAAAAATGCAAAGGTACAAGACAGCTTTTCCTTGCCAATATCTCACTTTTGCAAAGAGCTGCGCATTGGAAAATTCAGGGCTATGCCGTGTAGATGAAGCACTAACAGGAGGCTTTAAAATTTTCTATCTAGTGTCCTTCGTTTGGGAGAAAAATGCAAAGGTACAAGACAGCTTTTCCTTGCCAATATCTCTCTTTTGCATAGAGCTACGCATTGGAAAATTCAGGGCTATACCGTGTAGATGAAGCCCTAACAGGAGGCTTTAAAATTTTCATTCTAGTGTCCTTCGTTTGGGAGAAAAATGCAAAGGTACAAGACAGCTTTTCCTTGCCAATATCTCTCTTTTGCAAAGAGCTACGCATTGGAAAATTCAGGGCTATGCCGTGTAGATGAAGCCCTAACAGGAGGCTTTAAAATTTTCATTCTAGTGTCCTTCGTTTGGGAGAAAAATGCAAAGGTACAATACAGCTTTTCCTTGCCAATATCTCTCTTTTGCAAAGAGCTACGCATTGGAAAATTCAGGGCTATGCCGTGTAGATGAAGCCCTAACAGGAGGCTTTAAAATTTTCATTCTAGTGTCCTTCGTTTGGGAGAAAAATGCAAAGGTACAAGACAGCTTTTCCTTGCCAATACCTCTCTTTTGCAAAGAGCTACGCATTGGAAAATTCAGGGCTATGCCGTGTAGATGAAGCCCTAACAGGAGGCTTTAAAATTTTCATTCTAGTGTCCTTCGTGTGGGAGAAAAATGCAAAGGTACAATACAGCTTTTCCTTGCCAATATCTCTCTTTTGCAAAGAGCTACGCATTGGAAAATTCAGAGCTATGCCGTGTAGATGAAGCCCTAACAGGAGGCTTTAAAATTTTCATTCTAGTGACCTTCATTTGGGAGAAAAATGCAAAGGTACAAGACAGCTTTTCCTTGCCAATATCTCTCTTTTGCAAAGAGCTACGCATTGGACAATTCAGGGTTATGCCGTGTAGATGAAGCCCTAACAGGAGGCTTTAAAATTTTCATTGTAGTGTCCTTCGTTTGGGAGAAAAATGCAAAGGTACAATACAGCTTTTCCTTGCCAATATCTCTCTTTTGCAAAGAGCTACGCATTGGAAAATTCAGGGCTATACCGTGTAGATGAAGCCCTAACAGGAGGCTTTAAAATTTTCATTCTAGTGTCCTTCGTTTGGGAGAAAAATGCAAAGGTACAAGACAGCTTTTCCTTGCCAATATCTCTCTTTTGCAAAGAGCTACGCATTGGAAAATTCAGGGCTATGCCGTGTAAATGAAGCCCTAACAGGAGGCTTTAAAATTTTCATTCTAGTGTCCTTCGTTTGGGAGAAAAATGCAAAGGTACAAGACAGCTTTTCCTTGCCAATACCTCTCTTTTGCAAAGAGCTACGCATTGGAAAATTCAGGGCTATGCCGTGTAGATGAAGCCCTAACAGGATGCTTTAAAATTTTCTTTCTAGTGTCCTTCGTTTGGGAGAAAAATGCAAAGGTACAATACAGCTTTTCCTTGCCAATATCTCTCTTTTGCAAAGAGCTACGCATTGGAAAATTCAGGGCTATACCGTGTAGATGAAGCCCTAACAGGAGGCTTTAAAATTTTCATTCTAGTGTCCTTCGTTTGGGAGAAAAATGCAAAGGTACAAGACAGCTTTTCCTTGCCAATATCTCTCTTTTGCAAAGAGCTACGCATTGGACAATTCAGGGTTATGCCGTGTAGATGAAGCCCTAACAGGAGGCTTTAAATTTTTCATTCTAGTGTCCTTCGTTTGGGAGAAAAATGCAAAGGTACAATACAGCTTTTCCTTGCCAATATCTCTCTTTTGCAAAGAGCTACGCATTGGAAAATTCAGGGCTATACCGTGTAGATGAAGCACTAACAGGAGGCTTTAAAATTTTCATTCTAGTGTCCTTCGTTTGGGAGAAAAATGCAAAGGTACAATACAGCTTTTCCTTGCCAATATCTCTCTTTTGCAAAGAGCTACGCATTGGAAAATTCAGAGCTATGCCGTGTAGATGAAGCCCTAACAGGAGGCTTTAAAATTTTCATTCTAGTGTCCTTCGTTTGGGAGAAAAATGCAAAGGTACAAGACAGCTTTTCCTTGCCAATACCTCTCTTTTGCAAAGAGCTACGCATTGGAAAATTCAGGGCTATGCCGTGTAGATGAAGCCCTAACAGGATGCTTTAAAATTTTCTTTCTAGTGTCCTTCGTTTGGGAGAAAAATGCAAAGGTACAATACAGCTTTTCCTTGCCAATATCTCTCTTTTGCAAAGAGCTACGCATTGGAAAATTCAGGGCTATACCGTGTAGATGAAGCCCTAACAGGAGGCTTTAAAATTTTCATTCTAGTGTCCTTCGTTTGGGAGAAAAATGCAAAGGTACAAGACAGCTTTTCCTTGCCAATATCTCTCTTTTGCAAAGAGCTACGCATTGGACAATTCAGGGTTATGCCGTGTAGATGAAGCCCTAACAGGAGGCTTTAAATTTTTCATTCTAGTGTCCTTCGTTTGGGAGAAAAATGCTAAGGTACAATACAGCTTTTCCTTGCCAATATCTCTCTTTTGCAAAGAGCTACGCATTGGAAAATTCAGGGCTATACCGTGTAGATGAAGCCCTAACAGGAGGCTTTAAAATTTTCATTCTAGTGTCCTTCGTTTGGGAGAAAAATGCAAAGGTACAATACAGCTTTTCCTTGCCAATATCTCTCTTTTGCAAAGAGCTACGCATTGGAAAATTCAGGGCTATACCGTGTAGATGAAGCACTAACAGGAGGCTTTAAAATTTTCATTCTAGTGTCCTTCGTTTGGGAGAAAAATGCAAAGGTACAATACAGCTTTTCCTTGCCAATATCTCTCTTTTGCAAAGAGCTACGCATTGGAAAATTCAGAGCTATGCCGTGTAGATGAAGCCCTAACAGGAGGCTTTAAAATTTTCATTCTAGTGTCCTTCGTTTGGGAGAAAAATGCAAAGGTACAAGACAGCTTTTCCTTGCCAATATCTCTCTTTTGCAAAGAGCTACGCATTGGACAATTCAGGGTTATGCCGTGTACATGAAGCCCTAACAGGAGGCTTTAAAATTTTCATTGTAGTGTCCTTCGTTTGGGAGAAAAATGCAAAGGTACAATACAGCTTTTCCTTGCCAATATCTCTCTTTTGCAAAGAGCTACGCATTGGAAAATTCAGGGCTATACCGTGTAGATGAAGCCCTAACAGGAGGCTTTACAATTTTCTTTCTAGTGTCCTTCGTTTGGGAGAAAAATGCAACGGTACAAGACAGCTTTTCCTTGCCAATATCTCTCTTTTGCAAAGAGCTGCGCATTGGAAAATTCAGGGTTATGCCGTGTAGATGATAGCCTAACAGGAGGCTTTAAAATTTTTATTCTAGTGTCCTTCGTTTGGGAGAAAAATGTAAAGGTACAAGACAGCTTTTCCTTGCCAATATCTCACTTTTGCAAAGAACTGCGCATTGGAAAATTCAGGGCTATGCCGTGTAGATGATGGCCTAACAGGAGGCTTTAAAGTTTTCTTTCTAGTGTACTTCGTTTGGGAGAAAAATGCAAAGGTACAAGACAGCTTTTCCTTGCCAATATCTCTCTTTTGCAAAGAGCTACGCATTGGAAAATTCAGGGCTATACCGTGTAGATGAAGCACTAACAGGAGGCTTTAAAATTTTCTTTCTAGTGTCCTTCGTTTGAGAGAAAAATGCAAAGGTACAAGACAGCTTTTCCTTGCCAATATCTCACTTTTGCAAAGAGCTGCGCATTGGAAAATTCAGGGCTATGCCGTGTAGATGAAGCACTAACAGGAGGCTTTAAAATTTTCATTCTAGTGTCCTTCGTTTGGGAGAAAAATGTAAAGGTACAATACAGCTTTTCCTTGCCAATATCTCACTTTTGCAAAGAGCTACGCATTGGAAAATTCAGGGCTATACCGTGTAGATGAAGCCCTAACAGGAGGCTTTAAAATTTTCATTCTAGTGTCCTTCGTTTGGGAGAAAAATGCAAAGGTACAAGACAACTTTTCCTTGCCAATATCTCTCTTTTGCAAAGAGCTACGCATTGGAAAATTCAGGGCTATGCCGTGTAGATGAAGCCCTAACAGGAGGCTTTAAAATTTTCATTCTAGTGTCCTTCGTTTGGGAGAAAAATGCAAAGGTACAATACAGCTTTTCCTTGCCAATATCTCTCTTTTGCAAAGAGCTACGCATTGGAAAATTCAGGGCTATGCCGTGTAGATGAAGCCCTAACAGGAGGCTTTAAAATTTTCATTCTAGTGTCCTTCGTTTGGGAGAAAAATGCAAAGGTACAAGACAGCTTTTCCTTGCCAATACCTCTCTTTTGCAAAGAGCTACGCATTGGAAAATTCAGGGCTATGCCGTGTAGATGAAGCACTAACAGGAGGCTTTAAAATTTTCTATCTAGTGTCCTTCGTTTGGGAGAAAAATGCAAAGGTACAAGACAGCTTTTCCTTGCCAATATCTCTCTTTTGCATAGAGCTACGCATTGGAAAATTCAGGGCTATACCGTGTAGATGAAGCACTAACAGGAGGCTTTAAAATTTTCATTCTAGTGTCCTTCGTTTGGGAGAAAAATGTAAAGGTACAATACAGCTTTTCCTTGCCAATATCTCACTTTTGCAAAGAGCTACGCATTGGAAAATTCAGAGCTATGCCGTGTAGATGAAGCCCTAACAGGAGGCTTTAAAATTTTCATTCTAGTGTCCTTCGTTTGGGAGAAAAATGCAAAGGTACAATACAGCTTTTCCTTGCCAATATCTCTCTTTTGCAAAGAGCTACGCATTGGAAAATTCAGAGCTATGCCGTGTAGATGAAGCCCTAACAGGAGGCTTTAAAATTTTCATTCTAGTGTCCTTCGTTTGGGAGAAAAATGCAAAGGTACAAGACAGCTTTTCCTTGCCAATATCTCTCTTTTGCAAAGAGCTACGCATTGGACAATTCAGGGTTATGCCGTGTAGATGAAGCCCTAACAGGAGGCTTTAAAATTTTCATTGTAGTGTCCTTCGTTTGGGAGAAAAATGCAAAGGTACAATACAGCTTTTCCTTGCCAATATCTCTCTTTTGCAAAGAGCTACGCATTGGAAAATTCAGGGCTATACCGTGTAGATGAAGCCCTAACAGGAGGCTTTAAAATTTTCTTTCTAGTGTCCTTCGTTTGGGAGAAAAATGCAACGGTACAAGACAGCTTTTCCTTGCCAATATCTCTCTTTTGCAAAGAGCTGCGCATTGGAAAATTCAGGGTTATGCCGTGTAGATGATAGCCTAACAGGAGGCTTTAAAATTTTTATTCTAGTGTCCTTCGTTTGGGAGAAAAATGTAAAGGTACAAGACAGCTTTTCCTTGCCAATATCTCACTTTTGCAAAGAACTGCGCATTGGAAAATTCAGGGCTATGCCGTGTAGATGATGGTCTAACAGGAGGCTTTAAAGTTTTCTTTCTAGTGTACTTCGTTTGGGAGAAAAATGCAAAGGTACAAGACAGCTTTTCCTTGCCAATATCTCTCTTTTGCAAAGAGCTACGCATTGGAAAATTCAGGGCTATACCGTGTAGATGAAGCACTAACAGGAGGCTTTAAAATTTTCTTTCTAGTGTCCTTCGTTTGAGAGAAAAATGCAAAGGTACAAGACAGCTTTTCCTTGCCAATATCTCACTTTTGCAAAGAGCTGCGCATTGGAAAATTCAGGGCTATGCCGTGTAGATGAAGCACTAACAGGAGGCTTTAAAATTTTCATTCTAGTGTCCTTCGTTTGGGAGAAAAATGTAAAGGTACAATACAGCTTTTCCTTGCCAATATCTCACTTTTGCAAAGAGCTACGCATTGGAAAATTCAGGGCTATACCGTGTAGATGAAGCCCTAACAGGAGGCTTTAAAATTTTCATTCTAGTGTCCTTCGTTTGGGAGAAAAATGCAAAGGTACAAGACAGCTTTTCCTTGCCAATATCTCTCTTTTGCAAAGAGCTACGCATTGGAAAATTCAGGGCTATGCCGTGTAGATGAAGCCCTAACAGGAGGCTTTAAAATTTTCATTCTAGTGTCCTTCGTTTGGGAGAAAAATGCAAAGGTACAATACAGCTTTTCCTTGCCAATATCTCTCTTTTGCAAAGAGCTACGCATTGGAAAATTCAGGGCTATGCCGTGTAGATGAAGCCCTAACAGGAGGCTTTAAAATTTTCATTCTAGTGTCCTTCGTTTGGGAGAAAAATGCAAAGGTACAAGACAGCTTTTCCTTGCCAATACCTCTCTTTTGCAAAGAGCTACGCATTGGAAAATTCAGGGCTATGCCGTGTAGATGATGCACTAACAGGAGGCTTTAAAATTTTCTATCTAGTGTCCTTCGTTTGGGAGAAAAATGCAAAGGTACAAGACAGCTTTTCCTTGCCAATATCTCTCTTTTGCATAGAGCTACGCATTGGAAAATTCAGGGCTATACCGTGTAGATGAAGCACTAACAGGAGGCTTTAAAATTTTCATTCTAGTGTCCTTCGTTTGGGAGAAAAATGTAAAGGTACAATACAGCTTTTCCTTGCCAATATCTCACTTTTGCAAAGAGCTACGCATTGGAAAATTCAGGGCTATACCGTGTAGATGAAGCCCTAACAGGAGGCTTTAAAATTTTCATTCTAGTGTCCTTCGTTTGGGAGAAAAATGCAAAGGTACAAGACAGCTTTTCCTTGCCAATACCTCTCTTTTGCAAAGAGCTACGCATTGGAAAATTCAGGGCTATGCCGTGTAGATGAAGCACTAACAGGAGGCTTTAAAATTTTCTATCTAGTGTCCTTCGTTTGGGAGAAAAATGCAAAGGTACAAGACAGCTTTTCCTTGCCAATATCTCTCTTTTGCATAGAGCTACGCATTGGAAAATTCAGGGCTATACCGTGTAGATGAAGCACTAACAGGAGGCTTTAAAATTTTCATTCTAGTGTCCTTCGTTTGGGAGAAAAATGTAAAGGTACAATACAGCTTTTCCTTGCCAATATCTCACTTTTGCAAAGAGCTACGCATTGGAAAATTCAGGGCTATACCGTGTAGATGAAGCCCTAACAGGAGGCTTTAAAATTTTCATTCTAGTGTCCTTCGTTTGGGAGAAAAATGCAAAGGTACAAGACAGCTTTTCCTTGCCAATATCTCTCTTTTGCAAAGAGCTACGCATTGGAAAATTCAGGGCTATGCCGTGTAGATGAAGCCCTAACAGGAGGCTTTAAAATTTTCATTCTAGTGTCCTTCGTTTGGGAGAAAAATGCAAAGGTACAATACAGCTTTTCCTTGCCAATATCTCTCTTTTGCAAAGAGCTACGCATTGGAAAATTCAGGGCTATGCCGTGTAGATGAAGCCCTAACAGGAGGCTTTAAAATTTTCATTCTAGTGTCCTTCGTTTGGGAGAAAAATGCAAAGGTACAAGACAGCTTTTCCTTGCCAATACCTCTCTTTTGCAAAGAGCTACGCATTGGAAAATTCAGGGCTATGCCGTGTAGATGAAGCCCTAACAGGAGGCTTTAAAATTTTCATTCTAGTGTCCTTCGTGTGGGAGAAAAATGCAAAGGTACAATACAGCTTTTCCTTGCCAATATCTCTCTTTTGCAAAGAGCTACGCATTGGAAAATTCAGAGCTATGCCGTGTAGATGAAGCCCTAACAGGAGGCTTTAAAATTTTCATTCTAGTGACCTTCATTTGGGAGAAAAATGCAAAGGTACAAGACAGCTTTTCCTTGCCAATATCTCTCTTTTGCAAAGAGCTACGCATTGGACAATTCAGGGTTATGCCGTGTAGATGAAGCCCTAACAGGAGGCTTTAAAATTTTCATTGTAGTGTCCTTCGTTTGGGAGAAAAATGCAAAGGTACAATACAGCTTTTCCTTGCCAATATCTCTCTTTTGCAAAGAGCTACGCATTGGAAAATTCAGGGCTATACCGTGTAGATGAAGCCCTAACAGGAGGCTTTAAAATTTTCATTCTAGTGTCCTTCGTTTGGGAGAAAAATGCAAAGGTACAAGACAGCTTTTCCTTGCCAATATCTCTCTTTTGCAAAGAGCTACGCATTGGAAAATTCAGGGCTATGCCGTGTAGATGAAGCCCTAACAGGAGGCTTTAAAATTTTCATTCTAGTGTCCTTCGTTTGGGAGAAAAATGCAAAGGTACAAGACAGCTTTTCCTTGCCAATACCTCTCTTTTGCAAAGAGCTACGCATTGGAAAATTCAGGGCTATGCCGTGTAGATGAAGCCCTAACAGGATGCTTTAAAATTTTCTTTCTAGTGTCCTTCGTTTGGGAGAAAAATGCAAAGGTACAATACAGCTTTTCCTTGCCAATATCTCTCTTTTGCAAAGAGCTACGCATTGGAAAATTCAGGGCTATACCGTGTAGATGAAGCCCTAACAGGAGGCTTTAAAATTTTCATTCTAGTGTCCTTCGTTTGGGAGAAAAATGCAAAGGTACAAGACAGCTTTTCCTTGCCAATATCTCTCTTTTGCAAAGAGCTACGCATTGGACAATTCAGGGTTATGCCGTGTAGATGAAGCCCTAACAGGAGGCTTTAAATTTTTCATTCTAGTGTCCTTCGTTTGGGAGAAAAATGCTAAGGTACAATACAGCTTTTCCTTGCCAATATCTCTCTTTTGCAAAGAGCTACGCATTGGAAAATTCAGGGCTATACCGTGTAGATGAAGCCCTAACAGGAGGCTTTAAAATTTTCATTCTAGTGTCCTTCGTTTGGGAGAAAAATGCAAAGGTACAATACAGCTTTTCCTTGCCAATATCTCTCTTTTGCAAAGAGCTACGCATTGGAAAATTCAGGGCTATACCGTGTAGATGAAGCACTAACAGGAGGCTTTAAAATTTTCATTCTAGTGTCCTTCGTTTGGGAGAAAAATGCAAAGGTACAATACAGCTTTTCCTTGCCAATATCTCTCTTTTGCAAAGAGCTACGCATTGGAAAATTCAGAGCTATGCCGTGTAGATGAAGCCCTAACAGGAGGCTTTAAAATTTTCATTCTAGTGTCCTTCGTTTGGGAGAAAAATGCAAAGGTACAAGACAGCTTTTCCTTGCCAATATCTCTCTTTTGCAAAGAGCTACGCATTGGACAATTCAGGGTTATGCCGTGTAGATGAAGCCCTAACAGGAGGCTTTAAAATTTTCATTGTAGTGTCCTTCGTTTGGGAGAAAAATGCAAAGGTACAAAACAGCTTTTCCTTGCCAATATCTCTCTTTTGCAAAGAGCTACGCATTGGAAAATTCAGGGCTATACCGTGTAGATGAAGCCCTAACAGGAGGCTTTAAAATTTTCTTTCTAGTGTCCTTCGTTTGGGAGAAAAATGCAACGGTACAAGACAGCTTTTCCTTGCCAATATCTCTCTTTTGCAAAGAGCTGCGCATTGGAAAATTCAGGGTTATGCCGTGTAGATGATAGCCTAACAGGAGGCTTTAAAATTTTTATTCTAGTGTCCTTCGTTTGGGAGAAAAATGTAAAGGTACAAGACAGCTTTTCCTTGCCAATATCTCACTTTTGCAAAGAACTGCGCATTGGAAAATTCAGGGCTATGCCGTGTAGATGATGGCCTAACAGGAGGCTTTAAAGTTTTCTTTCTAGTGTACTTCGTTTGGGAGAAAAATGCAAAGGTACAAGACAGCTTTTCCTTGCCAATATCTCTCTTTTGCAAAGAGCTACGCATTGGAAAATTCAGGGCTATACCGTGTAGATGAAGCACTAACAGGAGGCTTTAAAATTTTCTTTCTAGTGTCCTTCGTTTGAGAGAAAAATGCAAAGGTACAAGACAGCTTTTCCTTGCCAATATCTCACTTTTGCAAAGAGCTGCGCATTGGAAAATTCAGGGCTATGCCGTGTAGATGAAGCACTAACAGGAGGCTTTAAAATTTTCTATCTAGTGTCCTTCGTTTGGGAGAAAAATGCAAAGGTACAAGACAGCTTTTCCTTGCCAATATCTCTCTTTTGCATAGAGCTACGCATTGGAAAATTCAGGGCTATACCGTGTAGATGAAGCCCTAACAGGAGGCTTTAAAATTTTCATTCTAGTGTCCTTCGTTTGGGAGAAAAATGCAAAGGTACAAGACAGCTTTTCCTTGCCAATATCTCTCTTTTGCAAAGAGCTACGCATTGGAAAATTCAGGGCTATGCCGTGTAGATGAAGCCCTAACAGGAGGCTTTAAAATTTTCATTCTAGTGTCCTTCGTTTGGGAGAAAAATGCAAAGGTACAATACAGCTTTTCCTTGCCAATATCTCTCTTTTGCAAAGAGCTACGCATTGGAAAATTCAGGGCTATGCCGTGTAGATGAAGCCCTAACAGGAGGCTTTAAAATTTTCATTCTAGTGTCCTTCGTTTGGGAGAAAAATGCAAAGGTACAAGACAGCTTTTCCTTGCCAATACCTCTCTTTTGCAAAGAGCTACGCATTGGAAAATTCAGGGCTATGCCGTGTAGATGAAGCCCTAACAGGAGGCTTTAAAATTTTCATTCTAGTGTCCTTCGTGTGGGAGAAAAATGCAAAGGTACAATACAGCTTTTCCTTGCCAATATCTCTCTTTTGCAAAGAGCTACGCATTGGAAAATTCAGAGCTATGCCGTGTAGATGAAGCCCTAACAGGAGGCTTTAAAATTTTCATTCTAGTGACCTTCATTTGGGAGAAAAATGCAAAGGTACAAGACAGCTTTTCCTTGCCAATATCTCTCTTTTGCAAAGAGCTACGCATTGGACAATTCAGGGTTATGCCGTGTAGATGAAGCCCTAACAGGAGGCTTTAAAATTTTCATTGTAGTGTCCTTCGTTTGGGAGAAAAATGCAAAGGTACAATACAGCTTTTCCTTGCCAATATCTCTCTTTTGCAAAGAGCTACGCATTGGAAAATTCAGGGCTATACCGTGTAGATGAAGCCCTAACAGGAGGCTTTAAAATTTTCATTCTAGTGTCCTTCGTTTGGGAGAAAAATGCAAAGGTACAAGACAGCTTTTCCTTGCCAATATCTCTCTTTTGCAAAGAGCTACGCATTGGAAAATTCAGGGCTATGCCGTGTAGATGAAGCCCTAACAGGAGGCTTTAAAATTTTCATTCTAGTGTCCTTCGTTTGGGAGAAAAATGCAAAGGTACAAGACAGCTTTTCCTTGCCAATACCTCTCTTTTGCAAAGAGCTACGCATTGGAAAATTCAGGGCTATGCCGTGTAGATGAAGCCCTAACAGGATGCTTTAAAATTTTCTTTCTAGTGTCCTTCGTTTGGGAGAAAAATGCAAAGGTACAATACAGCTTTTCCTTGCCAATATCTCTCTTTTGCAAAGAGCTACGCATTGGAAAATTCAGGGCTATACCGTGTAGATGAAGCCCTAACAGGAGGCTTTAAAATTTTCATTCTAGTGTCCTTCGTTTGGGAGAAAAATGCAAAGGTACAAGACAGCTTTTCCTTGCCAATATCTCTCTTTTGCAAAGAGCTACGCATTGGACAATTCAGGGTTATGCCGTGTAGATGAAGCCCTAACAGGAGGCTTTAAATTTTTCATTCTAGTGTCCTTCGTTTGGGAGAAAAATGCTAAGGTACAATACAGCTTTTCCTTGCCAATATCTCTCTTTTGCAAAGAGCTACGCATTGGAAAATTCAGGGCTATACCGTGTAGATGAAGCCCTAACAGGAGGCTTTAAAATTTTCATTCTAGTGTCCTTCGTTTGGGAGAAAAATGCAAAGGTACAATACAGCTTTTCCTTGCCAATATCTCTCTTTTGCAAAGAGCTACGCATTGGAAAATTCAGGGCTATACCGTGTAGATGAAGCACTAACAGGAGGCTTTAAAATTTTCATTCTAGTGTCCTTCGTTTGGGAGAAAAATGCAAAGGTACAATACAGCTTTTCCTTGCCAATATCTCTCTTTTGCAAAGAGCTACGCATTGGAAAATTCAGAGCTATGCCGTGTAGATGAAGCCCTAACAGGAGGCTTTAAAATTTTCATTCTAGTGTCCTTCGTGTGGGAGAAAAATGCAAAGGTACAATACAGCTTTTCCTTGCCAATATCTCTCTTTTGCAAAGAGCTACGCATTGGAAAATTCAGAGCTATGCCGTGTAGATGAAGCCCTAACAGGAGGCTTTAAAATTTTCATTCTAGTGACCTTCATTTGGGAGAAAAATGCAAAGGTACAAGACAGCTTTTCCTTGCCAATATCTCTCTTTTGCAAAGAGCTACGCATTGGACAATTCAGGGTTATGCCGTGTAGATGAAGCCCTAACAGGAGGCTTTAAAATTTTCATTGTAGTGTCCTTCGTTTGGGAGAAAAATGCAAAGGTACAATACAGCTTTTCCTTGCCAATATCTCTCTTTTGCAAAGAGCTACGCATTGGAAAATTCAGGGCTATACCGTGTAGATGAAGCCCTAACAGGAGGCTTTAAAATTTTCATTCTAGTGTCCTTCGTTTGGGAGAAAAATGCAAAGGTACAAGACAGCTTTTCCTTGCCAATATCTCTCTTTTGCAAAGAGCTACGCATTGGAAAATTCAGGGCTATGCCGTGTAGATGAAGCCCTAACAGGAGGCTTTAAAATTTTCATTCTAGTGTCCTTCGTTTGGGAGAAAAATGCAAAGGTACAAGACAGCTTTTCCTTGCCAATACCTCTCTTTTGCAAAGAGCTACGCATTGGAAAATTCAGGGCTATGCCGTGTAGATGAAGCCCTAACAGGATGCTTTAAAATTTTCTTTCTAGTGTCCTTCGTTTGGGAGAAAAATGCAAAGGTACAATACAGCTTTTCCTTGCCAATATCTCTCTTTTGCAAAGAGCTACGCATTGGAAAATTCAGGGCTATACCGTGTAGATGAAGCCCTAACAGGAGGCTTTAAAATTTTCATTCTAGTGTCCTTCGTTTGGGAGAAAAATGCAAAGGTACAAGACAGCTTTTCCTTGCCAATATCTCTCTTTTGCAAAGAGCTACGCATTGGACAATTCAGGGTTATGCCGTGTAGATGAAGCCCTAACAGGAGGCTTTAAATTTTTAATTCTAGTGTCCTTCGTTTGGGAGAAAAATGCTAAGGTACAATACAGCTTTTCCTTGCCAATATCTCTCTTTTGCAAAGAGCTACGCATTGGAAAATTCAGGGCTATACCGTGTAGATGAAGCCCTAACAGGAGGCTTTAAAATTTTCATTCTAGTGTCCTTCGTTTGGGAGAAAAATGCAAAGGTACAATACAGCTTTTCCTTGCCAATATCTCTCTTTTGCAAAGAGCTACGCATTGGAAAATTCAGGGCTATACCGTGTAGATGAAGCACTAACAGGAGGCTTTAAAATTTTCATTCTAGTGTCCTTCGTTTTGGAGAAAAATGCAAAGGTACAATACAGCTTTTCCTTGCCAATATCTCTCTTTTGCAAAGAGCTACGCATTGGAAAATTCAGAGCTATGCCGTGTAGATGAAGCCCTAACAGGAGGCTTTAAAATTTTCATTCTAGTGTCCTTCGTTTGGGAGAAAAATGCAAAGGTACAAGACAGCTTTTCCTTGCCAATACCTCTCTTTTGCAAAGAGCTACGCATTGGAAAATTCAGGGCTATGCCGTGTAGATGAAGCCCTAACAGGATGCTTTAAAATTTTCTTTCTAGTGTCCTTCGTTTGGGAGAAAAATGCAAAGGTACAATACAGCTTTTCCTTGCCAATATCTCTCTTTTGCAAAGAGCTACGCATTGGAAAATTCAGGGCTATACCGTGTAGATGAAGCCCTAACAGGAGGCTTTAAAATTTTCATTCTAGTGTCCTTCGTTTGGGAGAAAAATGCAAAGGTACAAGACAGCTTTTCCTTGCCAATATCTCTCTTTTGCAAAGAGCTACGCATTGGACAATTCAGGGTTATGCCGTGTAGATGAAGCCCTAACAGGAGGCTTTAAATTTTTCATTCTAGTGTCCTTCGTTTGGGAGAAAAATGCTAAGGTACAATACAGCTTTTCCTTGCCAATATCTCTCTTTTGCAAAGAGCTACGCATTGGAAAATTCAGGGCTATACCGTGTAGATGAAGCCCTAACAGGAGGCTTTAAAATTTTCATTCTAGTGTCCTTCGTTTGGGAGAAAAATGCAAAGGTACAATACAGCTTTTCCTTGCCAATATCTCTCTTTTGCAAAGAGCTACGCATTGGAAAATTCAGGGCTATACCGTGTAGATGAAGCACTAACAGGAGGCTTTAAAATTTTCATTCTAGTGTCCTTCGTTTGGGAGAAAAATGCAAAGGTACAATACAGCTTTTCCTTGCCAATATCTCTCTTTTGCAAAGAGCTACGCATTGGAAAATTCAGAGCTATGCCGTGTAGATGAAGCCCTAACAGGAGGCTTTAAAATTTTCATTCTAGTGTCCTTCGTTTGGGAGAAAAATGCAAAGGTACAAGACAGCTTTTCCTTGCCAATATCTCTCTTTTGCAAAGAGCTACGCATTGGACAATTCAGGGTTATGCCGTGTAGATGAAGCCCTAACAGGAGGCTTTAAAATTTTCATTGTAGTGTCCTTCGTTTGGGAGAAAAATGCAAAGGTACAATACAGCTTTTCCTTGCCAATATCTCTCTTTTGCAAAGAGCTACGCATTGGAAAATTCAGGGCTATACCGTGTAGATGAAGCCCTAACAGGAGGCTTTAAAATTTTCTTTCTAGTGTCCTTCGTTTGGGAGAAAAATACAACGGTACAAGACAGCTTTTCCTTGCCAATATCTCTCTTTTGCAAAGAGCTGCGCATTGGAAAATTCAGGGTTATGCCGTGTAGATGATAGCCTAACAGGAGGCTTTAAAATTTTTATTCTAGTGTCCTTCGTTTGGGAGAAAAATGTAAAGGTACAAGACAGCTTTTCCTTGCCAATATCTCACTTTTGCAAAGAACTGCGCATTGGAAAATTCAGGGCTATGCCGTGTAGATGATGGCCTAACAGGAGGCTTTAAAGTTTTCTTTCTAGTGTACTTCGTTTGGGAGAAAAATGCAAAGGTACAAGACAGCTTTTCCTTGCCAATATCTCTCTTTTGCAAAGAGCTACGCATTGGAAAATTCAGGGCTATACCGTGTAGATGAAGCACTAACAGGAGGCTTTAAAATTTTCTTTCTAGTGTCCTTCGTTTGAGAGAAAAATGCAAAGGTACAAGACAGCTTTTCCTTGCCAATATCTCACTTTTGCAAAGAGCTGCGCATTGGAAAATTCAGGGCTATGCCGTGTAGATGAAGCACTAACAGGAGGCTTTAAAATTTTCATTCTAGTGTCCTTCGTTTGGGAGAAAAATGTAAAGGTACAATACAGCTTTTCCTTGCCAATATCTCACTTTTGCAAAGAGCTACGCATTGGAAAATTCAGGGCTATACCGTGTAGATGAAGCCCTAACAGGAGGCTTTAAAATTTTCATTCTAGTGTCCTTCGTTTGGGAGAAAAATGCAAAGGTACAAGACAGCTTTTCCTTGCCAATATCTCTCTTTTGCAAAGAGCTACGCATTGGAAAATTCAGGGCTATGCCGTGTAGATGAAGCCCTAACAGGAGGCTTTAAAATTTTCATTCTAGTGTCCTTCGTTTGGGAGAAAAATGCAAAGGTACAATACAGCTTTTCCTTGCCAATATCTCTCTTTTGCAAAGAGCTACGCATTGGAAAATTCAGGGCTATGCCGTGTAGATGAAGCCCTAACAGGAGGCTTTAAAATTTTCATTCTAGTGTCCTTCGTTTGGGAGAAAAATGCAAAGGTACAAGACAGCTTTTCCTTGCCAATACCTCTCTTTTGCAAAGAGCTACGCATTGGAAAATTCAGGGCTATGCCGTGTAGATGAAGCACTAACAGGAGGCTTTAAAATTTTCTATCTAGTGTCCTTCGTTTGGGAGAAAAATGCAAAGGTACAAGACAGCTTTTCCTTGCCAATATCTCTCTTTTGCATAGAGCTACGCATTGGAAAATTCAGGGCTATACCGTGTAGATGAAGCACTAACAGGAGGCTTTAAAATTTTCATTCTAGTGTCCTTCGTTTGGGAGAAAAATGTAAAGGTACAATACAGCTTTTCCTTGCCAATATCTCACTTTTGCAAAGAGCTACGCATTGGAAAATTCAGGGCTATACCGTGTAGATGAAGCCCTAACAGGAGGCTTTAAAATTTTCATTCTAGTGTCCTTCGTTTGGGAGAAAAATGCAAAGGTACAAGACAGCTTTTCCTTGCCAATACCTCTCTTTTGCAAAGAGCTACGCATTGGAAAATTCAGGGCTATGCCGTGTAGATGAAGCACTAACAGGAGGCTTTAAAATTTTCTATCTAGTGTCCTTCGTTTGGGAGAAAAATGCAAAGGTACAAGACAGCTTTTCCTTGCCAATATCTCTCTTTTGCATAGAGCTACGCATTGGAAAATTCAGGGCTATACCGTGTAGATGAAGCACTAACAGGAGGCTTTAAAATTTTCATTCTAGTGTCCTTCGTTTGGGAGAAAAATGTAAAGGTACAATACAGCTTTTCCTTGCCAATATCTCACTTTTGCAAAGAGCTACGCATTGGAAAATTCAGGGCTATACCGTGTAGATGAAGCCCTAACAGGAGGCTTTAAAATTTTCATTCTAGTGTCCTTCGTTTGGGAGAAAAATGCAAAGGTACAAGACAGCTTTTCCTTGCCAATATCTCTCTTTTGCAAAGAGCTACGCATTGGAAAATTCAGGGCTATGCCGTGTAGATGAAGCCCTAACAGGAGGCTTTAAAATTTTCATTCTAGTGTCCTTCGTTTGGGAGAAAAATGCAAAGGTACAATACAGCTTTTCCTTGCCAATATCTCTCTTTTGCAAAGAGCTACGCATTGGAAAATTCAGGGCTATGCCGTGTAGATGAAGCCCTAACAGGAGGCTTTAAAATTTTCATTCTAGTGTCCTTCGTTTGGGAGAAAAATGCAAAGGTACAAGACAGCTTTTCCTTGCCAATACCTCTCTTTTGCAAAGAGCTACGCATTGGAAAATTCAGGGCTATGCCGTGTAGATGAAGCCCTAACAGGAGGCTTTAAAATTTTCATTCTAGTGTCCTTCGTGTGGGAGAAAAATGCAAAGGTACAATACAGCTTTTCCTTGCCAATATCTCTCTTTTGCAAAGAGCTACGCATTGGAAAATTCAGAGCTATGCCGTGTAGATGAAGCCCTAACAGGAGGCTTTAAAATTTTCATTCTAGTGACCTTCATTTGGGAGAAAAATGCAAAGGTACAAGACAGCTTTTCCTTGCCAATATCTCTCTTTTGCAAAGAGCTACGCATTGGACAATTCAGGGTTATGCCGTGTAGATGAAGCCCTAACAGGAGGCTTTAAAATTTTCATTGTAGTGTCCTTCGTTTGGGAGAAAAATGCAAAGGTACAATACAGCTTTTCCTTGCCAATATCTCTCTTTTGCAAAGAGCTACGCATTGGAAAATTCAGGGCTATACCGTGTAGATGAAGCCCTAACAGGAGGCTTTAAAATTTTCATTCTAGTGTCCTTCGTTTGGGAGAAAAATGCAAAGGTACAAGACAGCTTTTCCTTGCCAATATCTCTCTTTTGCAAAGAGCTACGCATTGGAAAATTCAGGGCTATGCCGTGTAGATGAAGCCCTAACAGGAGGCTTTAAAATTTTCATTCTAGTGTCCTTCGTTTGGGAGAAAAATGCAAAGGTACAAGACAGCTTTTCCTTGCCAATACCTCTCTTTTGCAAAGAGCTACGCATTGGAAAATTCAGGGCTATGCCGTGTAGATGAAGCCCTAACAGGATGCTTTAAAATTTTCTTTCTAGTGTCCTTCGTTTGGGAGAAAAATGCAAAGGTACAATACAGCTTTTCCTTGCCAATATCTCTCTTTTGCAAAGAGCTACGCATTGGAAAATTCAGGGCTATACCGTGTAGATGAAGCCCTAACAGGAGGCTTTAAAATTTTCATTCTAGTGTCCTTCGTTTGGGAGAAAAATGCAAAGGTACAAGACAGCTTTTCCTTGCCAATATCTCTCTTTTGCAAAGAGCTACGCATTGGACAATTCAGGGTTATGCCGTGTAGATGAAGCCCTAACAGGAGGCTTTAAATTTTTCATTCTAGTGTCCTTCGTTTGGGAGAAAAATGCTAAGGTACAATACAGCTTTTCCTTGCCAATATCTCTCTTTTGCAAAGAGCTACGCAATGGAAAATTCAGGGCTATACCGTGTAGATGAAGCCCTAACAGGAGGCTTTAAAATTTTCATTCTAGTGTCCTTCGTTTGGGAGAAAAATGCAAAGGTACAATACAGCTTTTCCTTGCCAATATCTCTCTTTTGCAAAGAGCTACGCATTGGAAAATTCAGGGCTATACCGTGTAGATGAAGCACTAACAGGAGGCTTTAAAATTTTCATTCTAGTGTCCTTCGTTTGGGAGAAAAATGCAAAGGTACAATACAGCTTTTCCTTGCCAATATCTCTCTTTTGCAAAGAGCTACGCATTGGAAAATTCAGAGCTATGCCGTGTAGATGAAGCCCTAACAGGAGGCTTTAAAATTTTCATTCTAGTGTCCTTCGTTTGGGAGAAAAATGCAAAGGTACAAGACAGCTTTTCCTTGCCAATATCTCTCTTTTGCAAAGAGCTACGCATTGGACAATTCAGGGTTATGCCGTGTAGATGAAGCCCTAACAGGAGGCTTTAAAATTTTCATTGTAGTGTCCTTCGTTTGGGAGAAAAATGCAAAGGTACAATACAGCTTTTCCTTGCCAATATCTCTCTTTTGCAAAGAGCTACGCATTGGAAAATTCAGGGCTATACCGTGTAGATGAAGCCCTAACAGGAGGCTTTAAAATTTTCTTTCTAGTGTCCTTCGTTTGGGAGAAAAATGCAACGGTACAAGACAGCTTTTCCTTGCCAATATCTCTCTTTTGCAAAGAGCTGCGCATTGGAAAATTCAGGGTTATGCCGTGTAGATGATAGCCTAACAGGAGGCTTTACAATTTTTATTCTAGTGTCCTTCGTTTGGGAGAAAAATGTAAAGGTACAAGACAGCTTTTCCTTGCCAATATCTCACTTTTGCAAAGAACTGCGCATTGGAAAATTCAGGGCTATGCCGTGTAGATGATGGCCTAACAGGAGGCTTTAAAGTTTTCTTTCTAGTGTCCTTCGTTTGGGAGAAAAATGCAAAGGTACAAGACAGCTTTTCCTTGCCAATATCTCTCTTTTGCAAAGAGCTACGCATTGGAAAATTCAGGGCTATGCCGTGTAGATGATGGCCTAACAGGAGGCTTTAAAATTTTCTATCTAGTGTCCTTCGTTTGGGAGAAAAATGCAAAGGTACAAGACAGCTTTTCCTTGCCAATATCTCTCTTTTGCATAGAGCTACGCATTGGAAAATTCAGGGCTATACCGTGTAGATGAAGCACTAACAGGAGGCTTTAAAATTTTCATTCTAGTGTCCTTCGTTTGGGAGAAAAATGTAAAGGTACAATACAGCTTTTCCTTGCCAATATCTCACTTTTGCAAAGAGCTGCGCATTGGAAAATTCAGGGCTATGCCGTGCAGATGATGGCCTAACAGAAGGCTTTAAAATTTTCTTTCTAGTGTCCTTCGTTTGGGAGAAAAATGCAAAGGTACAATACAGCTTTTCCTTGCCAATATCTCTCTTTTGCAAAGAGCTACGCATTGGAAAATTCAGGGCTATACCGTGTAGATGAAGCCCTAACAGGAGGCTTTAAAATTTTCATTCTAGTGTCCTTCGTTTGGGAGAAAAATGCAAAGGTACAAGACAGCTTTTCCTTGCCAATATCTCTCTTTTGCAAAGAGCTACGCATTGGAAAATTCAGGGCTATGCCGTGTAGATGAAGCCCTAACAGGAAGCTTTAAAATTTTCATTCTAGTGTCCTTCGTTTGGGAGAAAAATGCAAAGGTACAATACAGCTTTTCCTTGCCAATATCTCTCTTTTGCAAAGAGCTACGCATTGGAAAATTCAGGGCTATGCCGTGTAGATGAAGCCCTAACAGGAGGCTTTAAAATTTTCATTATAGTGTCCTTCGTTTGGGAGAAAAATGCAAAGGTACAAGACAGCTTTTCCTTGCCAATACCTCTCTTTTGCAAAGAGCTACGCATTGGAAAATTCAGGGCTATGCCGTGTAGATGAAGCCCTAACAGGAGGCTTTAAAATTTTCATTCTAGTGGCCTTCGTTTGGGAGAAAAATGCAAAGGTACAATACAGCTTTTCCTTGCCAATATCTCTCTTTTGCAAAGAGCTACGCATTGGAAAATTCAGAGCTATGCCGTGTAGATGAAGCCCTAACAGGAGGCTTTAAAATTTTCATTGTAGTGTCCTTCGTTTGGGAGAAAAATGCAAAGGTACAATACAGCTTTTCCTTGCCAATATCTCTCTTTTGCAAAGAGCTACGCATTGGAAAATTCAGGGCTATGCCGTGTAGATGAAGCCCTAACAGGAGGCTTTAAAATTTTCATTCTAGTGTCCTTCGTTTGGGAGAAAAATGCAAAGGTACAAGACAGCTTTTCCTTGCCAATACCTCTCTTTTGCAAAGAGCTACGCATTGGAAAATTCAGGGCTATGCCGTGTAGATGAAGCCCTAACAGGATGCTTTAAAATTTTCATTCTAGTGTCCTTCGTTTGGGAGAAAAATGCAAAGGTACAATACAGCTTTTCCTTGCCAATATCTCTCTTTTGCAAAGAGCTACGCATTGGAAAATTCAGGGCTATACCGTGTAGATGAAGCCCTAACAGGAGGCTTTAAAATTTTCATTCTAGTGTCCTTCGTTTGGGAGAAAAATGCAAAGGTACAAGACAGCTTTTCCTTGCCAATATCTCTCTTTTGCAAAGAGCTACGCATTGGACAATTCAGGGTTATGCCGTGTAGATGAAGCCCTAACAGGAGGCTTTAAATTTTTCATTCTAGTGTCCTTCGTTTGGGAGAAAAATGCTAAGGTACAATACAGCTTTTCCTTGCCAATATCTCTCTTTTGCAAAGAGCTACGCATTGGAAAATTCAGGGCTATACCGTGTAGATGAAGCACTAACAGGAGGCTTTAAAATTTTCATTCTAGTGTCCTTCGTTTGGGAGAAAAATTCAAAGGATCAAGACAGCTTTTCCTTGCCAATATCTCTCTTTTGCAAAGAGCTACGCATTGGAAAATTCAGGGCTATACCGTGTAGATGATGGCCTAACAGGAGGCTTTAAAATTTTCTTTCTAGTGTCCTTCGTTTGGGAGAAAAATGCAAAGGTACAAGACAGCTTTTCCTTGCCAATATCTCTCTTTTGCAAAGAGCTACGCATTGAAAAATTCAGGGCTACACCGTGTAGATGAAGCACTAAAAGGAGGCTTTAAAATGTTCATTCTAGTGTCCTTCGTTTGGGAGAAAAATGCAAAGGTACAATACAGCTTTTCCTTGCCAATATCTCTCTTTTGCAAAGAGCTACGCATTGGAAAATTCAGGGCTATGCCGTGTAGATGAAGCCCTAACAGGATGCTTTAAAATTTTCATTCTAGTGTCCTTCGTTTGGAAGAAAAATGCAAAGGTACAATACAGCTTTTCCTTGCCAATATCTCTCTTTTGCAAAGAGCTACGCATTGGAAAATTCAGGGCTATACCGTGTAGATGAAGCCCTAACAGGAGGCTTTAAAATTTTCATTCTAGTGTCCTTCGTTTGGGAGAAAAATGCAAAGGATCAAGACAGCTTTTCCTTGCCAATATCTCTCTTTTGCAAAGAGCTACGCATTGGAAAATTAAGGGCTATGCCGTGTAGATGAAGCCCTAACAGGAGGCTTTAAAATTTTCATTCTAGTGTCCTTCGTTTGGGAGAAAAATGCAAAGGTACAATACAGCTTTTCCTTGCCAATATCTCTCTTTTGCAAAGAGCTACGCATTGGAAAATTCAGGGCTATGCCGTGTAGATGAAGCCCTAACAGGAGGCTTTAAAATTTTCATTCTAGTGTCCTTCGTTTGGGAGAAAAATGCAAAGGTACAAGACAGCTTTTCCTTGCCAATACCTCTCTTTTGCAAAGAGCTACGCATTGGAAAATTCAGGGCTATGCCGTGTAGATGAAGCACTAACAGGAGGCTTTAAAATTTTCTTTCTAGTGTCCTTCGTTTGGGAGAAAAATGCAAAGGTAGAAGACAGCTTTTCCTTGCCAATATCTCTTTTGCAAAGAGCTGCGCATTGGAAAATTTAGGGTTATGCCGTGTAGATGATAGCCTAACAGGAGGCTTTAAAATTTTCATTCTAGTGTCCTTCGTTTGGGAGAAAAATGCAAAGGATCAAGACAGCTTTTCCTTGCCAATATCTCTCTTTTGCAAAGAGCTACGCATTGGAAAATTCAGGGCTATTCCGTGTAGATGATGGCCTAACAGGAGGCTTTAAAATTTTCTTTCTAGTGTCCTTCGTTTGGGAGAAAAATGCAAAGGTACAAGACAGCTTTTCCTTGCCAATATCTCTCTTTTGCAAAGAGCTACGCATTGGAAAATTCAGGGCTACACCGTGTAGATGAAGCACTAAAAGGAGGCTTTAAAATGTTCATTCTAGTGTCCTTCGTTTGGGAGAAAAATGCAAAGGTACAATACAGCTTTTCCTTGCCAATATCTCTCTTTTGCAAAGAGCTACGCATTGGAAAATTCAGGGCTATGCCGTGTAGATGAAGCCCTAACAGGAGGCTTTAAAATTTTCATTCTAGTGTCCTTCGTTTGGGAGAAAAATGCAAAGGTACAATACAGCTTTTCCTTGCCAATATCTCTCTTTTGCAAAGAGCTACGAATTGGAAAATTCAGGGCTATGCCGTGTAGATGAAGCCCTAACAGGAGGCTTTAAAATTTTCATTCTAGTGTCCTTCGTTTGGGAGAAAAATGCAAAGGTACAAGACAGCTTTTCCTTGCCAATACCTCTCTTTTGCAAAGAGCTACGCATTGGAAAATTCAGGGCTATGCCGTGTAGATGAAGCACTAACAGGAGGCTTTAAAATTTTCTTTCTAGTGTCCTTCGTTTGGGAGAAAAATGCAAAGGTACAAGACAGCTTTTCCTTGCCAATATCTCTTTTGCAAAGAGCTGCGCATTGGAAAATTTAGGGTTATGCCGTGTAGATGATAGCCTAACAGGAGGCTTTAAAATTTTCATTCTAGTGTCCTTCGTTTGGGAGAAAAATGCAAAGGATCAAGACAGCTTTTCCTTGCCAATATCTCTCTTTTGCAAAGAGCTGCGCATTGGAAAATTCAGGGCTATGCCGTTTAGATGATGGCCTAACAGGAGGCTTTAAAATTTTCTTTCTAGTGTCCTTCGTTTGGGAGAAAAATGCAAAGGTACAAGACAGCTTTTCCTTGCCAATTTCTCTCTTTTGCAAAGAGCTGCGCATTGGAAAATTCAGGGCTATGCCGTGTAGATGATGGCCTAACAGGAGGCTTTAAAATTTTCTTTCTAGTGTCCTTCGTTTGGGAGAAAAATGCAAAGGTACAAGACAGCTTTTGCCTGCCAATATCTCTCTTTTGCAAAGAGCTACGCATTGGAAAATTCAGGGCTATACCGTGTAGATGAAGCACTAACAGGAGGCTTTAAAATTTTCTTTCTAGTGTCCTTCGTTTGGGAGAAAAATGCAAAGGTACAAGACAGCTTTTCCTTGCCAATATCTCTCTTTTGCAAAGAGCTACGCATTGGAAAATTCAGGGCTATGTCGTGTAGATGATGGCCTAACAGGAGGCTTTAAAATTTTCTTTCTAGTGTCCTTCGTTTGGGAGAAAAATGCAAAGGTACAAGACAGCTTTTCCTTGCCAATATCTCTCTTTTGCAAAGAGCTACGCATTGGAAAATTCAGGGCTATACCGTGTAGATGAAGCCCTAACAGGAGGCTTTAAAATTTTCATTCTAGTGTCCTTCGTTTGGGAGAAAAATGCAAAGGTACAAGACAGCTTTTCCTTGCCAATATCTCTCCTTTGCAAAGAGCTACGCATTGGAAAATTCAGGGCTATACCGTGTAGATGAAGCACTAACAGGAGGCTTTAAAATTTTCTTTCTAGTGTCCTTCGTTTGGGAGAAAAATGCAAAGGTACAAGACAGCTTTTCCTTGCCAATATCTCTCTTTTGCAAAGAGCTGCGCATTGGAAAATTCAGGGCTATGCCGTGTAGATGATGGCCTAACAGGAGGCTTTAAAATTTTCTTTCTAGTGTTATTCGTTTGGGAGAAAAATGTAAAGGTACAAGACAGCTTTTCCTTGCCAATATCTCTCTTTTGCAAAGAGCTACGCATTGGAAAATTCAGGGCTATACCGTGTAGATGATGGCCTAACAGGAGGCTTTAAAATTTTCTTTCTAGTGTTCTTCGTTTGGGAGAAAAATGCAAAGGTACAAGACAGCTTTTCCTTGCCAATATCTCTCTTTTGCAAAGAGCTGCGCATTGGAAAATTCAGGGCTATGCCGTGTAGATGATGGCCTAACAGGAGGCTTTAAAATTTTATTTCTAGTGTCCTTCGTTTGGGAGAAAAATGCAAAGGTACAAGACAGCTTTTCCTTGCCAATATCTCTCTTTTGCAAAGAGCTGCGCATTGGAAAATTCAGGGCTATGCCGTGTAGATGATGGCTTAACAGGAGGCTTTAAAATTTTCATTCTAGTGTCCTTCGTTTGGGAGAAAAATGCAAAGGTACAAGACAGCTTTTCCTTGCCAATATCTCTCTTTTGCAAAGAGCTACGCATTGGAAAATTCAGGGCTATACCGTGTAGATGAAGCACTAACAGGAGGCTTTAAAATTTTCATTCTAGTGTCATTCGTTTGGGAGAAAAATGCAAAGGTACAAGACAGCTTTTCCTTGCCAATATCTCTCTTTTGCAAAGAGCTGCGCATTGGAAAATTCAGGTCTATGCCGTGTAGATGATGGCCTAACAGGAGGCTTTAAAATTTTCTTTCTAGTGTCCTTCGTTTGGGAGAAAAATGCAAAGGTACAAGACAGCTTTTCCTTGCCAATATCTCTCTTTTGCAAAGAGCTACGCATTGGAAAATTCAGGGCTATGCCGCGTAGATGATGGCCTAACAGGAGGCTTTAACATTTTCTTTCTAGTGTCCTTCGTTTGGGAGAAAAATTCAAAGGTACAAGACAGGTTTTCCTTGCCAATATCTCTCTTTTGCAAAGAGCTGCGCATTGGAAAATTCAGGGCTATGCCGTGTAGATCATGTCCTAACAGGAGGCTTTAAAATTTTCCTTCTAGTGTCCTTCGTTTGGGAGAAAAATGCAAAGGTACAAGACAGCTTTTCCTTGCCAATATCTCTCTTTTGCAAAGAGCTACGCATTGGAAAATTCAGGGCTATACCGTGTAGATGAAGCACTAACAGGAGGCTTTAAAATGTTCATTCTAGTGTCCTTCGTTTGGGAGAAAAATGCAAAGGTACAAGACAGCTTTTCCTTGCCAATATCTCTCTTTTGCAAAGAGCTGCACATTGGAAAATTCAGGGCTATGCCGTGTAGATGATGGCCTAACAGGAGGCTTTAAAATTTTCTTTCTAGTGTCCTTCGTTTGGGAAAAAATGCAAAGGTACAAGACAGCTTTTCCTTGCCAATATCTCTCTTTTGCAAAGAGCTGCGCATTGGAAAATTCAGGGCTATGCCGTGTAGATGATGGCCTAACAGGAGGCTTTAAAATTTTCTTTCTAGTGTCCTTCGTTTGGGAGAAAAATGCAAAGGTACAAGACAGCTTTTCCTTGCCAATATCTCTCTTTTGCAAAGAGCTACGCATTGGAAAATTCAGGGCTATACCGTGTAGATGAAGCACTAACAGGAGGCTTTAAAATTTTCATTCTAGTGTCCTTCGTTTGGGAGAAAAATCCAATGGTACAAGACAGCTTTTCCTTGCCAATATCTCTCTTTTGCAAAGAGCTGCGCATTGGAAAATTCATGGCTATGCCGTGTAGATGATGGCCTAACAGGAGGCTTTAAAATTTTCTTTCTAGTGTCCTTCGTTTGGGAGAAAAATGCAAAGGTACAAGACAGCTTTTCCTTGCCAATATCTCTCTTTTGCAAAGAGCTGCGCATTGGAAAATTCAGGGCTGTGCCGTGTAGATGATGGCCTAACAGGAGGCTTTAAAATTTTCTTTCTAGTGTTCTTCGTTTGGGAGAAAAATGCAAAGGTACAAGACAGCTTTTCCTTGCCAATATCTCTCTTTTGCAAAGAGCTACGCATTGGAAAATTCAGGGCTATACCGTGTAGATGAAGCACTAACAGGAGGCTTTAAAATTTTCATTCTAGTGTCCTTCGTTTGGGAGAAAAATCCAATGGTACAAGACATCTTTTCCTTGCCAATATCTCTCTTTTGCAAAGAGCTGCGCATTGGAAAATTCATGGCTATGCCGTGTAGATGATGGCCTAACAGGAGGCTTTAAAATTTTCTTTCTAGTGTCCTTCGTTTGGGAGAAAAATGCAAAGGTACAAGACAGCTTTTCCTTGCCAATATCTCTCTTTTGCAAAGAGCTGCGCATTGGAAAATTCAGGGCTGTGCCGTGTAGATGATGGCCTAACAGGAGGCTTTAAAATTTTCTTTCTAGTGTTCTTCGTTTGGGAGAAAAATGCAAAGGTACAAGACAGCTTTTCCTTGCCAATATCTCTCTTTTGCAAAGAGCTACGCATTGGAAAATTCAGGGCTATACCGTGTAGATGAAGCACTAACAGGAGGCTTTAAAATTTTCATTCTAGTGTCCTTCGTTTGGGAGAAAAATGCAAAGGTACAAGACAGCTTTTCCTTGCCAATATCTCTCTTTTGCAAAGAGCTACGCATTGGAAAATTCAGGGCTATACCGTGTAGATGAAGCACTAACAGGAGGCTTTAAAATTTTCATTCTAGTGTCCTTCGTTTGGGAGAAAAATGCAAAGGTACAAGACAGCTTTTCCTTGCCAATATCTCTCTTTTGCAAAGAGCTACGCATTGGAAAATTCAGGGCTATGCCGTGTAGATGATGGCCTAACAGGAGGCTTTAAAATTTTCTTTCTAGTGTCCTTCGTTTGGTAGAAAAATGCAAAGGTACAAGACAGCTTTTCCTTGCCAATATCTCTCTTTTGCAAAGAGCTACGCATTGGAAAATTCAGGGCTATGCCGTGTAGATGATGGCCTAACAGGAGGCTTTAAAATTTTCTTTCTAGTGTCCTTCGTTTGGGAGAAAAATGCAAAGGTACAAGACAGCTTTTCCTTGCCAATATCTCTCTTTTGCAAAGAGCTACGCATTGGAAAATTCAGGGCTATACCGTGTAGATGAAGCACTAACAGGAGGCTTTAAAATTTTCATTCTAGTGTCCTTCGTTTGGGAGAAAAATCCAATGGTACAAGACAGCTTTTCCTTGCCAATATCTCTCTTTTGCAAAGAGCTAAGCATTGGAAAATTCAGGGCTATGCCGTGTAGATGATGGCCTAACAGGAGGCTTTAAAATTTTCTTTCTAGTGTTCTTCGTTTGGGAGAAAAATGCAAAGGTACAAGACAGCTTTTCCTTGCCAATATCTCTCTTTTGCAAAGAGCTACGCATTGGAAAATTCAGGGCTATACCGTGTAGATGAAGCCCTAACAGGAGGCTTTAAAATTTTCATTCTAGTGTCCTTCGTTTGGGAGAAAAATGCAAAGGTACAAGACAGCTTTTCCTTGCCAATATCTCTCTTTTGCAAAGAGCTACGCATTGGAAAATTCAGGGCTATACCGTTTAGATGAAGCACTAACAGGAGGCTTTAAAATTTTCATTCTAGTGTCATTCGTTTGGGAGAAAAATGCAAAGGTACAAGACAGCTTTTCCTTGCCAATATCTCTCTTTTGCAAAGAGCTGCGCATTGGAAAATTCAGGGCTATGCCGTGTAGATGATGGCCTAACAGGAGGCTTTAAAATTTTCTTTCTAGTGTCCTTCGTTTGGGAGAAAAATGCAAAGGTACAAGACAGCTTTTCCTTGCCAATATCTCTCTTTTGCAAAGAGCTGCGCATTGGAAAATTCAGGTCTATGCCGTGTAGATGATGGCCTAACAGGAGGCTTTAAAATTTTCTTTCTAGTGTCCTTCATTTGGGAGAAAAATGCAAAGGTACAAGACAGCTTTTCCTTGCCAATATCTCTCTTTTGCAAAGAGCTGCGCATTGGAAAATTCAGGGCTATGCCGTGTAGATGATGGCCTAACAGGAGGCTTTAACATTTTCTTTCTAGTGTCCTTCGTTTGGGAGAAAAATGCAAAGGTACAAGACAGCTTTTCCTTGCCAATATCTCTCTTTTGCAAAGAGCTGCGCATTGGAAAATTCAGGGCTATGCCGTGTAGATGATGGCCTAACAGGAGGCTTTAAAATTTTCTTTCTAGTGTTATTCGTTTGGGAGAAAAATGTAAAGGTACAAGACAGCTTTTCCTTGCCAATATCTCTCTTTTGCAAAGAGCTACGCATTGGAAAATTCAGGGCTATACCGTGTAGATGATGGCCTAACAGGAGGCTTTAAAATTTTCTTTCTAGTGTTCTTCGTTTGGGAGAAAAATGCAAAGGTACAAGACAGCTTTTCCTTGCCAATATCTCTCTTTTGCAAAGAGCTGCGCATTGGAAAATTCAGGGCTATGCCGTGTAGATGATGGCCTAACAGGAGGCTTTAAAATTTTATTTCTAGTGTCCTTCGTTTGGGAGAAAAATGCAAAGGTACAAGACAGCTTTTCCTTGCCAATATCTCTCTTTTGCAAAGAGCTGCGCATTGGAAAATTCAGGGCTATGCCGTGTAGATGATGTCCTAACAGGAGGCTTTAAAATTTTCTTTCTAGTGTTATTCGTTTGGGAGAAAAATGCAAAGGTACAAGACAGCTTTTCCTTGCCAATATCTCTCTTTTGCAAAGAGCTGCGCATTGGAAAATTCAGGGCTATGCCGTGTAGATGATGGCCTAACAGGAGGCTTTAAAATTTTCTTTCTAGTTTTCTTCGTTTGGGAGAAAAATGCAAAGGTACAAGACAGCTTTTCCTTGCCAATATCTCTCTTTTGCAAAGAGCTACGCATTGAAAAATTCAGGGCTATACCGTGTAGATGATGGCCTAACAGGAGGCTTTAAAATTTTCTTTCTAGTGTTCTTCGTTTGGGAGAAAAATGCAAAGGTTCAAGACAGCTTTTCCTTGCCAATATCTCTCTTTTGCAAAGAGCTGCGCATTGGAAAATTCAGGGCTATGCCGTGTAGATGATGGCCTAACAGGAGGCTTTAAAATTTTCTTTCTAGTGTTATTCGTTTGGGAGAAAAATGTAAAGGTACAAAACAGCTTTTCCTTGCCAATATCTCTCTTTTGCAAAGAGCTACGCATTGGAAAATTCAGGGCTATACCGTGTAGATGATGGCCTAACAGGAGGCTTTAAAATTTTCTTTCTAGTGTTCTTCGTTTGGGAGAAAAATGCAAAGGTACAAGACAGCTTTTCCTTGCCAATATCTCTCTTTTGCAAAGAGCTGCGCATTGGAAAATTCAGGGCTATGCCGTGTAGATGATGGCCTAACAGGAGGCTTTAAAATTTTCTTTCTAGTGTCCTTCGTTTGGGAGAAAAATGCAAAGGTACAAGACAGCTTTTCCTTGCCAATATCTCTCTTTTGCAAAGAGCTGCGCATTGGAAAATTCAGGGCTATGCCGTGTAGATGATGTCCTAACAGGAGGCTTTAAAATTTTCTTTCTAGTGTTATTCGTTTGGGAGAAAAATGCAAAGGTACAAGACAGCTTTTCCTTGCCAATATCTCTCTTTTGCAAAGAGCTGCGCATTGTAAAATTCATGGCTATGCCGTGTAGATGATGGCCTAACAGGAGGCTTTAAAATTTTCTTTCTAGTTTTCTTCGTTTGGGAGAAAAATGCAAAGGTACAAGACAGCTTTTCCTTGCCAATATCTCTCTTTTGCAAAGAGCTACGCATTGAAAAATTCAGGGCTATACCGTGTAGATGATGGCCTAACAGGAGGCTTTAAAATTTTCTTTCTAGTGTTCTTCGTTTGGGAGAAAAATGCAAATGTACAAGACAGCTTTTCCTTGCCAATATCTCTCTTTTGCAAAAAGCTGCGCATTGGAAAATTCAGGGCTATGCCGTGTAGATGATGGCCTAACAGGAGGCTTTAAAATTTTCTTTCTAGTGTTCTTCGTTTGGGAGAAAAATGCAAAGGTACAAGACAGCTTTTCCTTGCCAATATCTCTCTTTTGCAAAGAGCTGCACATTGGAAAATTCAGGTCTATGCCGTGTAGATGATGGCCTAACAGGAGGCTTTAAAATTTTCTTTCTAGTGTCCTTCATTTGGGAGAAAAATGCAAAGGTACAAGACAGCTTTTCCTTGCCAATATCTCTCTTTTGCAAAGAGCTGCGCATTGGAAAATTCAGGGCTATGCCGTGTAGATGATGGCCTAACAGGAGGCTTTAACATTTTCTTTCTAGTGTCCTTCGTTTGGGAGAAAAATGCAAAGGTACAAGACAGCTTTTCCTTGCCAATATCTCTCTTTTGCAAAGAGCTGCGCATTGGAAAATTCAGGGCTATGCCGTGTAGATGATGGCCTAACAGGAGGCTTTAAAATTTTCTTTCTAGTGTTATTCGTTTGGGAGAAAAATGTAAAGGTACAAGACAGCTTTTCCTTGCCAATATCTCTCTTTTGCAAAGAGCTACGCATTGGAAAATTCAGGGCTATACCGTGTAGATGATGGCCTAACAGGAGGCTTTAAAATTTTCTTTTTAGTGTTCTTCGTTTGGGAGAAAAATGCAAAGGTACAAGACAGCTTTTCCTTGCCAATATCTCTCTTTTGCAAAGAGCTGCGCATTGGAAAATTCAGGGCTATGCCGTGTAGATGATGGCCTAACAGGAGGCTTTAAAATTTTATTTCTAGTGTCCTTCGTTTGGGAGAAAAATGCAAAGGTACAAGACAGCTTTTCCTTGCCAATATCTCTCTTTTGCAAAGAGCTGCGCATTTTTTAAAATTCAGGGCTATGCCGTGTAGATGATGTCCTAACAGGAGGCTTTAAAATTTTCTTTCTAGTGTTATTCGTTTGGGAGAAAAATGCAAAGGTACAAGACAGCTTTTCCTTGCCAATATCTCTCTTTTGCAAAGAGCTGCGCATTGGAAAATTCAGGGCTATGCCGTGTAGATGATGGCCTAACAGGAGGCTTTAAAATTTTCTTTCTAGTTTTCTTCGTTTGGGAGAAAAATGCAAAGGTACAAGACAGCTTTTCCTTGCCAATATCTCTCTTTTGCAAAGAGCTACGCATTGAAAAATTCAGGGCTATACCGTGTAGATGATGGCCTAACAGGAGGCTTTAAAATTTTCTTTCTAGTGTTCTTCGTTTGGGAGAAAAATGCAAAGGTACAAGACAGCTTTTCCTTGCCAATATCTCTCTTTTGCAAAGAGCTGCGCATTGGAAAATTCAGGGCTATGCCGTGTAGATGATGGCCTAACAGGAGGCTTTAAAATTTTCTTTCTAGTGTTCTTCGTTTGGGAGAAAAATGCAAAGGTACAAGACAGCTTTTCCTTGCCAATATCTCTCTTTTGCAAAGAGCTACGCATTGGAAAATTCAGGGCTATACCGTGTAGATGAAGCACTAACAGGAGGCTTTAAAATTTTCATTCTCGTGTCCTTCGTTTGAGAGAAAAATCCAATGGTACAAGACAGCTTTTCCTTGCCTATATCTCTCTTTTGCAAAGAGCTGCGCATTGGAAAATTCAGGGCTATGCCGTGTAGATGATGGCCTAACAGGAGGCTTTAAAATTTTCTTTCTAGTGTTCTTCGTTTGGGAGAAAAATGCAAAGGTACAATACAGCTTTTCCTTGCCAATATCTCTCTTTTGCAAAGAGCTACGCATTGGAAAATTCAGGGCTATACCGTGTAGATGAAGCACTAACAGGAGGCTTTAAAATTTCATTCTAGTGTCCTTCGTTTGGGAGAAAAATGCAAAGGTACAAGATAGCTTTTCCTTGCCAATATCTCTCTTTTGCAAAGAGCTACGCATTGGAAAATTCAGGGCTATACCGTGTAGATGATGGCCTAACAGGAGGCTTTAAAATTTTCTTTCTAGTGTTCTTCGTTTGGGAGAAAAATGCAAAGGTACAAGACAGCTTTTCCTTGCCAATATCTCTCTTTTGCAAAGAGCTGCGCATTGGAAAATTCAGGGCTATGCCGTGTAGATGATGGCCTAACAGGAGGCTTTAAAATTTTCTTTCTAGTGTTATTCGTTTGGGAGAAAAATGCAAAGGTACAAGACAGCTTTTCCTTGCCAATATCTCTCTTTTGCAAAGAGCTACGCATTGGAAAATTCAGGGCTATACCGTGTAGATGATGGCCTAACAGGAGGCTTTAAAATTTTCTTTCTAGTGTTCTTCGTTTGGGAGAAAAATGCAAAGGTACAAGACAGCTTTTCCTTGCCAATATCTCTCTTTTGCAAAGAGCTACGCATTGGAAAATTCAGGGCTATACCGTGTAGATGATGGCCTAACAGGAGGCTTTAAAATTTTCTTTCTAGTGTTCTTCGTTTGGGAGAAAAATGTAAAGGTACAAGACAGCTTTTCCTTGCCAATATCTCTCTTTTGCAAAGAGCTGCGCATTGGAAAATTCAGGGCTATGCCGTGTAGATGATGTCCTAACAGGAGGCTTTAAAATTTTCTTTCTAGTGTCCTTCGTTTGGGAGAAAAATGCAAAGGTACAAGACAGCTTTTCCTTGCCAATATCTCTCTTTTGCAAAGAGCTGCGCATTGGAAAATTCAGGGCTATGCCGTGTAGATGATGGCCTAACAGGAGGCTTTAAAATTTTCTTTCTAGTGTCCTTCGTTTGGGAGAAAAATGCAAAGGTACAAGACAGCTTTTCCTTGCCAATATCTCTCTTTTGCAAAGAGCTACGCATTGGAAAATTCAGGGCTATACCGTGTAGATGAAGCACTAACAGGAGGCTTTAAAATTTTCATTCTAGTGTCCTTCGTTTGGGAGAAAAATCCAATGGTACAAGACAGCTTTTCCTTGCCAATATCTCTCTTTTGCAAAGAGCTGCGCATTGGAAAATTCAGGGCTATGCCGTGTAGATGATGGCCTAACAGGAGGCTTTAAAATTTTCTTTCTAGTGTTGTTCGTTTGGGAGAAAAATGCAAAGGTACAAGACAGCTTTTCCTTGCCAATATCTCTCTTTTGCAAAGAGCTACGCATTGGAAAATTCAGGGCTATACCGTGTAGATGAAGCACTAACAGGAGGCTTTAAAATTTTCATTCTAGTGTCCTTCGTTTGGGAGAAAAAATGCAAAGGTACAAGACAGCTTTTCCTTGCCAATATCTCTTTTTTGCAAAGAGCTGCGCATTGGAAAATTCAGGGCTATGCCGTGTAGATGATGGCCTAACAGGAGGCTTTAAAATTTTCTTTCTAGTGTCCTTCGTTTGGGAGAAAAATGCAAAGGTACAAGACAGCTTTTCCTTGCCAATATCTCTCTTTTGCAAAGAGCTGCGCATTGGAAAATTCAGGGCTATGCCGTGTAGATAATGGCCTAACAGGAGGCTTTAAAATTTTCTTTCTAGTGTCCTTCGTTTGGGAGAAAAATGCAAAGGTACAAGACAGCTTTTCCTTGCCAATATCTCTCTTTTGCAAAGAGCTACGCATTGGAAAATTCAGGGCTATACCGTGTAGATGAAGCACTAACAGGAGGCTTTAAAATTTTCATTCTAGTGTCCTTCGTTTGGGAGAAAAATCCAATGGTACAAGACAGCTTTTCCTTGCCAATATCTCTCTTTTGCAAAGAGCTGCGCATTGGAAAATTCAGGGCTATGCCGTGTAGATGATGGCCTAACAGGAGGCTTTAAAATTTTCTTTCTAGTGTCCTTCGTTTGGGAGAAAAATGCAAAGGTACAAGACAGCTTTTCCTTGCCAATATCTCTCTTTTGCAAAGAGCTACGCATTGGAAAATTCAGGGCTATACCGTGTAGATGAAGCACTAACAGGAGGCTTTAAAATTTTCATTCTAGTGTCCTTCGTTTGGGAGAAAAATCCAATGGTACAAGACAGCTTTTCCTTGCCAATATCTCTCTTTTGCAAAGAGCTGCGCATTGGAAAATTCAGGGCTATGCCGTGTAGATGATGGCCTAACAGGAGGCTTTAAAATTTTCTTTCTAGTGTTCTTCGTTTGGGAGAAAAATGCAAAGGTACAAGACAGCTTTTCCTTGCCAATATCTCTCTTTTGCAAAGAGCTACGCATTGGAAAATTCAGGGCTATACCGTGTAGATGAAGCACTAACAGGAGGCTTTAAAATTTTCATTCTAGTGTCCTTCGTTTGGGAGAAAAATCCAATGGTACAAGACAGCTTTTCCTTGCCAATATCTCTCTTTTGCAAAGAGCTGCGCATTGGAAAATTCAGGGCTATGCCGTGTAGATGATGGCCTAACAGGAGGCTTTAAAATTTTCTTTCTAGTGTCCTTCGTTTGGGAGAAAAATGCAAAGGTACAAGACAGCTTTTCCTTGCCAATATCTCTCTTTTGCAAAGAGCTACGCATTGGAAAATTCAGGGCTATACCGTGTAGATGAAGCACTAACAGGAGGCTTTAAAATTTTCATTCTAGTGTCCTTCGTTTGGGAGAAAAATCCAATGGTACAAGACAGCTTTTCCTTGCCAATATCTCTCTTTTGCAAAGAGCTGCGCATTGGAAAATTCAGGGCTATGCCGTGTAGATGATGGCCTAACAGGAGGCTTTAAAATTTTCTTTCTAGTGTCCTTCGTTTGGGAGAAAAATGCAAAGGTACAAGACAGCTTTTCCTTGCCAATATCTCTCTTTTGCAAAGAGCTACGCATTGGAAAATTCAGGGCTATACCGTGTAGATGAAGCACTAACAGGAGGCTTTAAAATTTTCATTCTAGTGTCCTTCGTTTGGGAGAAAAATCCAATGGTACAAGACAGCTTTTCCTTGCCAATATCTCTCTTTTGCAAAGAGCTGCGCATTGGAAAATTCAGGGCTATGCCGTGTAGATGATGGCCTAACAGGAGGCTTTAAAATTTTCTTTCTAGTGTTCTTCGTTTGGGAGAAAAATGCAAAGGTACAAGACAGCTTTTCCTTGCCAATATCTCTCTTTTGCAAAGAGCTACGCATTGGAAAATTCAGGGCTATACCGTGTAGATGAAGCACTAACAGGAGGCTTTAAAATTTTCATTCTAGTGTCCTTCGTTTGGGAGAAAAAATGCAAAGGTACAAGACAGCTTTTCCTTGCCAATATCTCTTTTTTGCAAAGAGCTGCGCATTGGAAAATTCAGGGCTATGCCGTGTAGATGATGGCCTAACAGGAGGCTTTAAAATTTTCTTTCTAGTGTCCTTCGTTTGGGAGAAAAATGCAAAGGTACAAGACAGCTTTTCCTTGCCAATATCTCTCTTTTGCAAAGAGCTGCGCATTGGAAAATTCAGGGCTATGCCGTGTAGATAATGGCCTAACAGGAGGCTTTAAAATTTTCTTTCTAGTGTCCTTCGTTTGGGAGAAAAATGCAAAGGTACAAGACAGCTTTTCCTTGCCAATATCTCTCTTTTGCAAAGAGCTACGCATTGGAAAATTCAGGGCTATACCGTGTAGATGAAGCACTAACAGGAGGCTTTAAAATTTTCATTCTAGTGTCCTTCGTTTGGGAGAAAAATCCAATGGTACAAGACAGCTTTTCCTTGCCAATATCTCTCTTTTGCAAAGAGCTGCGCATTGGAAAATTCAGGGCTATGCCGTGTAGATAATGGCCTAACAGGAGGCTTTAAAATTTTCTTTCTAGTGTCCTTCGTTTGGGAGAAAAATGCAAAGGTACAAGACAGCTTTTCCTTGCCAATATCTCTCTTTTGCAAAGAGCTACGCATTGGAAAATTCAGGGCTATACCGTGTAGATGAAGCACTAACAGGAGGCTTTAAAATTTTCATTCTAGTGTCCTTCGTTTGGGAGAAAAATCCAATGGTACAAGACAGCTTTTCCTTGCCAATATCTCTCTTTTGCAAAGAGCTGCGCATTGGAAAATTCAGGGCTATGCCGTGTAGATGATGGCCTAACAGGAGGCTTTAAAATTTTCTTTCTAGTGTCCTTCGTTTGGGAGAAAAATGCAAAGGTACAAGACAGCTTTTCCTTGCCAATATCTCTCTTTTGCAAAGAGCTACGCATTGGAAAATTCAGGGCTATACCGTGTAGATGAAGCACTAACAGGAGGCTTTAAAATTTTCATTCTAGTGTCCTTCGTTTGGGAGAAAAATCCAATGGTACAAGACAGCTTTTCCTTGCCAATATCTCTCTTTTGCAAAGAGCTGCGCATTGGAAAATTCAGGGCTATGCCGTGTAGATGATGGCCTAACAGGAGGCTTTAAAATTTTCTTTCTAGTGTTCTTCGTTTGGGAGAAAAATGCAAAGGTACAAGACAGCTTTTCCTTGCCAATATCTCTCTTTTGCAAAGAGCTACGCATTGGAAAATTCAGGGCTATACCGTGTAGATGAAGCACTAACAGGAGGCTTTAAAATTTTCATTCTAGTGTCCTTCGTTTGGGAGAAAAATCCAATGGTACAAGACAGCTTTTCCTTGCCAATATCTCTCTTTTGCAAAGAGCTGCGCATTGGAAAATTCAGGGCTATGCCGTGTAGATGATGGCCTAACAGGAGGCTTTAAAATTTTCTTTCTAGTGTCCTTCGTTTGGGAGAAAAATGCAAAGGTACAAGACAGCTTTTCCTTGCCAATATCTCTCTTTTGCAAAGAGCTACGCATTGGAAAATTCAGGGCTATACCGTGTAGATGAAGCACTAACAGGAGGCTTTAAAATTTTCATTCTAGTGTCCTTCGTTTGGGAGAAAAATCCAATGGTACAAGACAGCTTTTCCTTGCCAATATCTCTCTTTTGCAAAGAGCTGCGCATTGGAAAATTCAGGGCTATGCCGTGTAGATGATGGCCTAACAGGAGGCTTTAAAATTTTCTTTCTAGTGTCCTTCGTTTGGGAGAAAAATGCAAAGGTACAAGACAGCTTTTCCTTGCCAATATCTCTCTTTTGCAAAGAGCTACGCATTGGAAAATTCAGGGCTATACCGTGTAGATGAAGCACTAACAGGAGGCTTTAAAATTTTCATTCTAGTGTCCTTCGTTTGGGAGAAAAATCCAATGGTACAAGACAGCTTTTCCTTGCCAATATCTCTCTTTTGCAAAGAGCTGCGCATTGGAAAATTCAGGGCTATGCCGTGTAGATGATGGCCTAACAGGAGGCTTTAAAATTTTCTTTCTAGTGTCCTTCGTTTGGGAGAAAAATGCAAAGGTACAAGACAGCTTTTCCTTGCCAATATCTCTCTTTTGCAAAGAGCTACGCATTGGAAAATTCAGGGCTATACCGTGTAGATGAAGCACTAACAGGAGGCTTTAAAATTTTCATTCTAGTGTCCTTCGTTCGGGAGAAAAATCCAATGGTACAAGACAGCTTTTCCTTGCCAATATCTCTCTTTTGCAAAGAGCTGCGCTTTGGAAAATTCAGGGCTATGCCGTGTAGATGATGGCCTAACAGGAGGCTTTAAAATTTTCTTTCTAGTGTCCTTCGTTTGGGAGAAAAATGCAAAGGTACAAGACAGCTTTTCCTTGCCAATATCTCTCTTTTGCAAAGAGCTGCGCATTGGAAAATTCAGGGCTATGCCGTGTAGATGATGGCCTAACAGGAGGCTTTAAAATTTCTTTCTAGTGTTATTCGTTTGGGAGAAAAATGCAAAGGTACAAGACAGCTTTTCCTTGCCAATATCTCTCTTTTGCAAAGAGCTACGCATTGGAAAATTCAGGGCTATACCGTGTAGATGATGGCCTAACAGGAGGCTTTAAAATTTTCTTTCTAGTGTTCTTCGTTTGGGAGAAAAATGCAAAGGTACAAGACAGCTTTTCCTTGCCAATATCTCTCTTTTGCAAAGAGCTACGCATTGGAAAATTCAGGGCTATACCGTGTAGATGATGGCCTAACAGGAGGCTTTAAAATTTTCTTTCTAGTGTTCTTCGTTTGGGAGAAAAATGTAAAGGTACAAGACAGCTTTTCCTTGCCAATATCTCTCTTTTGCAAAGAGCTGCGCATTGGAAAATTCAGGGCTATGCCGTGTAGATGATGTCCTAACAGGAGGCTTTAAAATTTTCTTTCTAGTGTCCTTCGTTTGGGAGAAAAATGCAAAGGTACAAGACAGCTTTTCCTTGCCAATATCTCTCTTTTGCAAAGAGCTGCGCATTGGAAAATTCAGGGCTATGCCGTGTAGATGATGGCCTAACAGGAGGCTTTAAAATTTTCTTTCTAGTGTCCTTCGTTTGGGAGAAAAATGCAAAGGTACAAGACAGCTTTTCCTTGCCAATATCTCTCTTTTGCAAAGAGCTACGCATTGGAAAATTCAGGGCTATACCGTGTAGATGAAGCACTAACAGGAGGCTTTAAAATTTTCATTCTAGTGTCCTTCGTTTGGGAGAAAAATCCAATGGTACAAGACAGCTTTTCCTTGCCAATATCTCTCTTTTGCAAAGAGCTGCGCATTGGAAAATTCAGGGCTATGCCGTGTAGATGATGGCCTAACAGGAGGCTTTAAAATTTTCTTTCTAGTGTTCTTCGTTTGGGAGAAAAATGCAAAGGTACAAGACAGCTTTTCCTTGCCAATATCTCTCTTTTGCAAAGAGCTACGCATTGGAAAATTCAGGGCTATACCGTGTAGATGAAGCACTAACAGGAGGCTTTAAAATTTTCATTCTAGTGTCCTTCGTTTGGGAGAAAAATCCAATGGTACAAGACAGCTTTTCCTTGCCAATATCTCTCTTTTGCAAAGAGCTGCGCATTGGAAAATTCAGGGCTATGCCGTGTAGATGATGGCCTAACAGGAGGCTTTAAAATTTTCTTTCTAGTGTCCTTCGTTTGGGAGAAAAATGCAAAGGTACAAGACAGCTTTTCCTTGCCAATATCTCTCTTTTGCAAAGAGCTACGCATTGGAAAATTCAGGGCTATACCGTGTAGATGAAGCACTAACAGGAGGCTTTAAAATTTTCATTCTAGTGTCCTTCGTTCGGGAGAAAAATCCAATGGTACAAGACAGCTTTTCCTTGCCAATATCTCTCTTTTGCAAAGAGCTGCGCTTTGGAAAATTCAGGGCTATGCGGTGTAGATGATGGCCTAACAGGAGGCTTTAAAATTTTCTTTCTAGTGTCCTTCGTTTGGGAGAAAAATGCAAAGGTACAAGACAGCTTTTCCTTGCCAATATCTCTCTTTTGCAAAGAGCTGCGCATTGGAAAATTCAGGGCTATGCCGTGTAGATGATGGCCTAACAGGAGGCTTTAAAATTTTCTTTCTAGTGTTATTCGTTTGGGAGAAAAATGCACAGGCACAAGACAGCTTTTCCTTGCCAATATCTCTCTTTTGCAAAGAGCTACGCATTGGAAAATTCAGGGCTATACCGTGTAGATGATGGCCTAATAGGAGGCTTTAAAATTTTCTTTCTAGTGTTCTTCGTTTGGGAGAAAAATGCAAAGGTACAAGACAGCTTTTCCTTGCCAATATCTCTCTTTTGCAAAGAGCTACGCATTGGAAAATTCAGGGCTATACCGTGTAGATGATGGCCTAACAGGAGGCTTTAAAATTTTCTTTCTAGTGTTCTTCGTTTGGGAGAAAAATGTAAAGGTACAAGACAGCTTTTCCTTGCCAATATCTCTCTTTTGCAAAGAGCTGCGCATTGGAAAATTCAGGGCTATGCCGTGTAGATGATGGCCTAACAGAAGGCTTTAAAATTTTCTTTCTAGTGTCCTTCGTTTGGGAGAAAAATGCAAAGGTACAAGACAGCTTTTCCTTGCCAATATCTCTCTTTTGCAAAGAGCTGCGCATTGGAAAATTCAGGGCTATGCCGTGTAGATGATGGCCTAACAGGAGGCTTTAAAATTTTCTTTCTAGTGTCCTTCGTTTGGGAGAAAAATGCAAAGGTACAAGACAGCTTTTCCTTGCCAATATCTCTCTTTTGCAAAGAGCTACGCATTGGAAAATTCAGGGCTATACCGTGTAGATGAAGCACTAACAGGAGGCTTTAAAATTTTCATTCTAGTGTCCTTCGTTTGGGAGTAAAATCCAATGGTACAAGACAGCTTTTCCTTGCCAATATCTCTCTTTTGCAAAGAGCTGCGCATTGGAAAATTCAGGGCTATGCCGTGTAGATGATGGCCTAACAGGAGGCTTTAAAATTTTCTTTCTAGTGTCCTTCGTTTGGGAGAAAAATGCAAAGGTACAAGACAGCTTTTCCTTGCCAATATCTCTCTTTTGCAAAGAGCTGCGCATTGGAAAATTCAGGGCTATGCCGTGTAGATGATGTCCTAACAGGAGGCTTTAAAATTTTCTTTCTAGTGTCCTTCGTTTGGGAGAAAAATGCAAAGGTACAAGACAGCTTTTCCTTGCCAATATCTCTCTTTTGCAAAGAGCTGCGCATTGGAAAATTCAGGGCTATGCCGTGTAGATGATGTCCTAACAGGAGGCTTTAAAATTTTCTTTCTAGTGTCCTTCGTTTGGGAGAAAAATGCAAAGGTACAAGACAGCTTTTCCTTGCCAATATCTCTCTTTTGCAAAGAGCTGCGCATTGGAAAATTCAGGGCTATGCCGTGTAGATGATGGCCTAACAGGAGGCTTTAAAATTTTCTTTCTAGTGTCCTTCGTTTGGGAGAAAAATGCAAAGGTACAAGACAGCTTTTCCTTGCCAATATCTCTCTTTTGCAAAGAGCTGCGCATTGGAAAATTCAGGGCTATGCCGTGTAGATGATGTCCTAACAGGAGGCTTTAAAATTTTCTTTCTAGTGTCCTTCGTTTGGGAGAAAAATGCAAAGGTACAAGACAGCTTTTCCTTGCCAATATCTCTCTTTTGCAAAGAGCTGCGCATTGGAAAATTCAGGGCTATGCCGTGTAGATGATGGCCTAACAGGAGGCTTTAAAATTTTCTTTCTAGTGTCCTTCATTTGGGAGAAAAATGCAAAGGTACAAGACAGCTTTTCCTTGCCAATATCTCTCTTTTGCAAAGAGCTGCGCATTGGAAAATTCAGGGCTATGCCGTGTAGATGATGTCCTAACAGGAGGCTTTAGAATTTTCTTTCTAGTGTCCTTCGTTTGGGAGAAAAATGCAAAGGTACAAGACAGCTTTTCCTTGCCAATATCTCTCTTTTGCAAAGAGCTACGCATTGGAAAATTCAGGGCTATACCGTGTAGATGATGGCCTAATAGGAGGCTTTAAAATTTTCTTTCTAGTGTTCTTCGTTTGGGAGAAAAATGCAAAGGTACAAGACAGCTTTTCCTTGCCAATATCTCTCTTTTGCAAAGAGCTACGCATTGGAAAATTCAGGGCTATACCGTGTAGATGATGGCCTAACAGGAGGCTTTAAAATTTTCTTTCTAGTGTTCTTCGTTTGGGAGAAAAATGTAAAGGTACAAGACAGCTTTTCCTTGCCAATATCTCTCTTTTGCAAAGAGCTGCGCATTGGAAAATTCAGGGCTATGCCGTGTAGATGATGGCCTAACAGAAGGCTTTAAAATTTTCTTTCTAGTGTCCTTCGTTTGGGAGAAAAATGCAAAGGTACAAGACAGCTTTTCCTTGCCAATATCTCTCTTTTGCAAAGAGCTGCGCATTGGAAAATTCAGGGCTATGCCGTGTAGATGATGGCCTAACAGGAGGCTTTAAAATTTTCTTTCTAGTGTCCTTCGTTTGGGAGAAAAATGCAAAGGTACAAGACAGCTTTTCCTTGCCAATATCTCTCTTTTGCAAAGAGCTACGCATTGGAAAATTCAGGGCTATACCGTGTAGATGAAGCACTAACAGGAGGCTTTAAAATTTTCATTCTAGTGTCCTTCGTTTGGGAGAAAAATCCAATGGTACAAGACAGCTTTTCCTTGCCAATATCTCTCTTTTGCAAAGAGCTGCGCATTGGAAAATTCAGGGCTATGCCGTGTAGATGATGGCCTAACAGGAGGCTTTAAAATTTTCTTTCTAGTGTCCTTCGTTTGGGAGAAAAATGCAAAGGTACAAGACAGCTTTTCCTTGCCAATATCTCTCTTTTGCAAAGAGCTGCGCATTGGAAAATTCAGGGCTATGCCGTGTAGATGATGTCCTAACAGGAGGCTTTAAAATTTTCTTTCTAGTGTCCTTCGTTTGGGAGAAAAATGCAAAGGTACAAGACAGCTTTTCCTTGCCAATATCTCTCTTTTGCAAAGAGCTGCGCATTGGAAAATTCAGGGCTATGCCGTGTAGATGATGTCCTAACAGGAGGCTTTAAAATTTTCTTTCTAGTGTCCTTCGTTTGGGAGAAAAATGCAAAGGTACAAGACAGCTTTTCCTTGCCAATATCTCTCTTTTGCAAAGAGCTGCGCATTGGAAAATTCAGGGCTATGCCGTGTAGATGATGGCCTAACAGGAGGCTTTAAAATTTTCTTTCTAGTGTCCTTCGTTTGGGAGAAAAATGCAAAGGTACAAGACAGCTTTTCCTTGCCAATATCTCTCTTTTGCAAAGAGCTGCGCATTGGAAAATTCAGGGCTATGCCGTGTAGATGATGGCCTAACAGGAGGCTTTAAAATTTTCTTTCTAGTGTCCTTCATTTGGGAGAAAAATGCAAAGGTACAAGACAGCTTTTCCTTGCCAATATCTCTCTTTTGCAAAGAGCTGCGCATTGGAAAATTCAGGGCTATGCCGTGTAGATGATGTCCTAACAGGAGGCTTTAGAATTTTCTTTCTAGTGTCCTTCGTTTGGGAGAAAAATGCAAAGGTACAAGACAGCTTTTCCTTGCCAATATCTCTCTTTTGCAAAGAGCTGCGCATTGGAAAATTCAGGGCTATGCCGTGTAGATGATGGCCTAACAGGAGGCTTTAAAATTTTCTTTCTAGTGTTCTTCGTTTGGGAGAAAAATGCAAAGGTACAAGACAGCTTTTCCTTGCCAATATCTCTCTTTTGCAAAGAGCTGCGCATTGGAAAATTCAGGGCTATACCGTGTAGATGAAGCACTAACAGGAGGCTTTAAAATTTTCATTCTAGTGTCCTTCGTTTGGGAGAAAAATCCAATGGTACAAGACAGCTTTTCCTTGCCAATATCTCTCTTTTGCAAAGAGCTGCGCATTGGAAAATTCAGGGCTATGCCGTGTAGATGAAGCACTAACAGGAGGCTTTAAAATTTTCATTCTAGTGTCCTTCGTTTGGGAGAAAAATCCAATGGTACAAGACAGCTTTTCCTTGCCAATATCTCTCTTTTGCAAAGAGCTGCGCATTGGAAAATTCAGGGCTATGCCGTGTAGATGATGTCCTAACAGGAGGCTTTAAAATTTTCTTTCTAGTGTCCTTCGTTTGGGAGAAAAATGCAAAGGTACAAGACAGCTTTTCCTTGCCAATATCTCTCTTTTGCAAAGAGCTGCGCATTGGAAAATTCAGGGCTATGCCGTGTAGATGATGTCCTAACAGGAGGCTTTAAAATTTTCTTTCTAGTGTCCTTCGTTTGGGAGAAAAATGCAAAGGTACAAGACAGCTTTTCCTTGCCAATATCTCTCTTTTGCAAAGAGCTGCGCATTGGAAAATTCAGGGCTATGCCGTGTAGATGATGGCCTAACAGGAGGCTTTAAAATTTTCTTTCTAGTGTCCTTCGTTTGGGAGAAAAATGCAAAGGTACAAGACAGCTTTTCCTTGCCAATATCTCTCTTTTGCAAAGAGCTGCGCATTGGAAAATTCAGGGCTATGCCGTGTAGATGATGTCCTAACAGGAGGCTTTAAAATTTTCTTTCTAGTGTCCTTCGTTTGGGAGAAAAATGCAAAGGTACAAGACAGCTTTTCCTTGCCAATATCTCTCTTTTGCAAAGAGCTGCGCATTGGAAAATTCAGGGCTATGCCGTGTAGATGATGGCCTAACAGGAGGCTTTAAAATTTTCTTTCTAGTGTCCTTCGTTTGGGAGAAAAATGCAAAGGTACAAGACAGCTTTTCCTTGCCAATATCTCTCTTTTGCAAAGAGCTGCGCATTGGAAAATTCAGGGCTATGCCGTGTAGATGATGTCCTAACAGGAGGCTTTAGAATTTTCTTTCTAGTGTCCTTCGTTTGGGAGAAAAATGCAAAGGTACAAGACAGCTTTTCCTTGCCAATATCTCTCTTTTGCAAAGAGCTGCGCATTGGAAAATTCAGGGCTATGCCGTGTAGATGATGGCCTAACAGGAGGCTTTAAAATTTTCTTTCTAGTGTTCTTCGTTTGGGAGAAAAATGCAAAGGTACAAGACAGCTTTTCCTTGCCAATATCTCTCTTTTGCAAAGAGCTGCGCATTGGTAAATTCAGGGCTATGCCGTGTAGATGATGGCCTAACAGGAGGCTTTAAAATTTTCTTTCTAGTGTCCTTCGTTTGGGAGAAAAATGCAAAGGTACAAGACAGCTTTTCCTTGGCAATATCTCTCTTTTGCAAAGAGCTGCGCATTGGAAAATTCAGGGCTATACCGTGTAGATGAAGCACTAACAGGAGGCTTTAAAATTTTCATTCTAGTGTCCTTCGTTTGGGAGAAAAATCCAATGGTACAAGACAGCTTTTCCTTGCCAATATCTCTCTTTTGCAAAGAGCTGCGCATTGGAAAATTCAGGGCTATGCCGTGTAGATGATGGCCTAACAGGAGGCTTTAAAATTTTCTTTCTAGTGTCCTTCGTTTGGGAGAAAAATGCAAAGGTACAAGACAGCTTTTCCTTGCCAATATCTCTCTTTTGCAAAGAGCTACGCATTGGAAAATTCAGGGCTATACCGTGTAGATGAAGCACTAACAGGAGGCTTTAAAATTTTCATTCTAGTGTCCTTCGTTCGGGAGAAAAATCCAATGGTACAAGACAGCTTTTCCTTGCCAATATCTCTCTTTTGCAAAGAGCTGCGCTTTGGAAAATTCAGGGCTATGCCGTGTAGATGATGGCCTAACAGGAGGCTTTAAAATTTTCTTTCTAGTCTCCTTCGTTTGGGAGAAAAATGTAAAGGTACAAGACAGCTTTTCCTTGCCAATATCTCTCTTTTGCAAAGAGCTGCGCATTGGAAAATTCAGGGCTATGCCGTGTAGATGATGTCCTAACAGGAGGCTTTAAAATTTTCTTTCTAGTGTCCTTCGTTTGGGAGAAAAATGCAAAGGTACAAGACAGCTTTTCCTTGCCAATATCTCTCTTTTGCAAAGAGCTGCGCATTGAAAAATTCAGGGCTATGCCGTGTAGATGATGGCCTAACAGGAGGCTTTAAAATTTTCTTTCTAGTGTCCTTCGTTTGGGAGAAAAATGCAAAGGTACAAGACAGCTTTTCCTTGCCAATATCTCTCTTTTGCAAAGAGCTACGCATTGGAAAATTCAGGGCTATACCGTGTAGATGAAGCACTAACAGGAGGCTTTAAAATTTTCATTCTAGTGTCCTTCGTTTGGGAGAAAAATCCAATGGTACAAGACTGCTTTTCCTTGCCAATATCTCTCTTTTGCAAAGAGCTGCGCATTGGAAAATTCAGGCCTATGCCGTGTAGATGATGGCCTAACAGGAGGCTTTAAAATTTTCTTTCTAGTGTCCTTCGTTTGGGAGAAAAATGCAAAGGTACAAGACAGCTTTTCCTTGCCAATATCTCTCTTTTGCAAAGAGCTGCGCATTGGAGAATTCAGGGCTATGCCGTGTAGATGATGTCCTAACAGGAGGCTTTAAAATTTTCTTTCTAGTGTCCTTCGTTTGGGAGAAAAATGCAAAGGTACAAGACAGCTTTTCCTTGCCAATATCTCTCTTTTGCAAAGAGCTGCGCATTGGAAAATTCAGGGCTATGCCGTGTAGATGATGTCCTAAAAGGAGGCTTTAAAATTTTCTTTCTAGTGTCCTTCGTTTGGGAGAAAAATGCAAAGGTACAAGACAGCTTTTCCTTGCCAATATCTCTCTTTTGCAAAGAGCTGCGCATTGGAAAATTCAGGGCTATGCCGTGTAGATGATGGCCTAACAGGAGGCTTTAAAATTTTCTTTCTAGTGTCCTTCGTTTGGGAGAAAAATGCAAAGGTACAAGACAGCTTTTCCTTGCCAATATCTCTCTTTTGCAAAGAGCTGCGCATTGGAAAATTCAGGGCTATGCCGTGTAGATGATGTCCTAACAGGAGGCTTTAAAATTTTCTTTCTAGTGTCCTTCGTTTGGGAGAAAAATGCAAAGGTACAAGACAGCTTTTCCTTGCCAATATCTCTCTTTTGCAAAGAGCTGCGCATTGGAAAATTCAGGGCTATGCCGTGTAGATGATGTCCTAACAGGAGGCTTTAAAATTTTCTTTCTAGTGTCCTTCGTTTGGGAGAAAAATGCAAAGGTACAAGACAGCTTTTCCTTGCCAATATCTCTCTTTTGCAAAGAGCTGCGCATTGGAAAATTCAGGGCTATGCCGTGTAGATGATGGCCTAACAGGAGGCTTTAAAATTTTCTTTCTAGTGTCCTTCGTTTGGGAGAAAAATGCAAAGGTACAAGACAGCTTTTCCTTGCCAATATCTCTCTTTTGCAAAGAGCTGCGCATTGGAAAATTCAGGGCTATGCCGTGTAGATGATGTCCTAACAGGAGGCTTTAGAATTTTCTTTCTAGTGTCCTTCGTTTGGGAGAAAAATGCAAAGGTACAAGACAGCTTTTCCTTGCCAATATCTCTCTTTTGCAAAGAGCTGCGCATTGGAAAATTCAGGGCTATGCCGTGTAGATGATGGCCTAACAGGAGGCTTTAAAATTTTCTTTCTAGTGTTCTTCGTTTGGGAGAAAAATGCAAAGGTACAAGACAGCTTTTCCTTGCCAATATCTCTCTTTTGCAAAGAGCTGCGCATTGGTAAATTCAGGGCTATGCCGTGTAGATGATGGCCTAACAGGAGGCTTTAAAATTTTCTTTCTAGTGTCCTTCGTTTGGGAGAAAAATGCAAAGGTACAAGACAGCTTTTCCTTGCCAATATCTCTCTTTTGCAAAGAGCTGCGCATTGGAAAATTCAGGGCTATGCCGTGTAGATGATGGCCTAACAGGAGGCTTTAAAATTTTCTTTCTAGTGTCCTTCGTTTGGGAGAAAAATGCAAAGGTACAAGACAGCTTTTCCTTGCCAATATCTCTCTTTTGCAAAGAGCTGCGCATTGGAAAATTCAGGGCTATGCCGTGTAGATGATGTCCTAACAGGAGGCTTTAAAATTTTCTTTCTAGTGTCCTTCGTTTGGGAGAAAAATGCAAAGGTACAAGACAGCTTTTCCTTGCCAATATCTCTCTTTTGCAAAGAGCTGCGCATTGGAAAATTCAGGGCTATGCCGTGTAGATGATGGCCTAACAGGAGGCTTTAAAATTTTCTTTCTAGTGTCCTTCGTTTGGGAGAAAAATGCAAAGGTACAAGACAGCTTTTCCTTGCCAATATCTCTCTTTTGCAAAGAGCTGCGCATTGGAAAATTCAGGGCTATGCCGTGTAGATGATGTCCTAACAGGAGGCTTTAAAATTTTCTTTCTAGTGTCCTTCGTTTGGGAGAAAAATGCAAAGGTACAAGACAGCTTTTCCTTGCCAATATCTCTCTTTTGCAAAGAGCTGCGCATTGGAAAATTCAGGGCTATGCCGTGTAGATGATGGCCTAACAGGAGGCTTTAAAATTTTCTTTCTAGTGTCCTTCGTTTGGGAGAAAAATGCAAAGGTACAAGACAGCTTTTCCTTGCCAATATCTCTCTTTTGCAAAGAGCTACTCATTGGAAAATTCAGGGCTATGCCGTGTAGATGATGGCCTAACAGGAGGCTTTAAAATTTTCTTTCTAGTGTCCTTCGTTTGGGAGAAAAATGCAAAGGTACAAGACAGCTTTTCCTTGCCAATATCTCTCTTTTGCAAAGAGCTGCGCATTGGAAAATTCAGGGCTATGCCGTGTAGATGATGTCCTAACAGGAGGCTTTAAAATTTTCTTTCTAGTGTCCTTCGTTTGGGAGAAAAATGCAAAGGTACAAGACAGCTTTTCCTTGCCAATATCTCTCTTTTGCAAAGAGCTGCGCATTGGAAAATTCAGGGCTATGCCGTGTAGATGATGGCCTAACAGGAGGCTTTAAAATTTTCTTTCTAGTGTCCTTCATTTGGGAGAAAAATGCAAAGGTACAAGACAGCTTTTCCTTGCCAATATCTCTCTTTTGCAAAGAGCTGCGCATTGGAAAATTCAGGGCTATGCCGTGTAGATGATGTCCTAACAGGAGGCTTTAGAATTTTCTTTCTAGTGTCCTTCGTTTGGGAGAAAAATGCAAAGGTACAAGACAGCTTTTCCTTGCCAATATCTCTCTTTTGCAAAGAGCTGCGCATTGGAAAATTCAGGGCTATGCCGTGTAGATGATGGCCTAACAGGAGGCTTTAAAATTTTCTTTCTAGTGTTCTTCGTTTGGGAGAAAAATGCAAAGGTACAAGACAGCTTTTCCTTGCCAATATCTCTCTTTTGCAAAGAGCTGCGCATTGGAAAATTCAGGGCTATACCGTGTAGATGAAGCACTAACAGGAGGCTTTAAAATTTTCATTCTAGTGTCCTTCGTTTGGGAGAAAAATCCAATGGTACAAGACAGCTTTTCCTTGCCAATATCTCTCTTTTGCAAAGAGCTGCGCATTGGAAAATTCAGGGCTATGCCGTGTAGATGAAGCACTAACAGGAGGCTTTAAAATTTTCATTCTAGTGTCCTTCGTTTGGGAGAAAAATCCAATGGTACAAGACAGCTTTTCCTTGCCAATATCTCTCTTTTGCAAAGAGCTGCGCATTGGAAAATTCAGGGCTATGCCGTGTAGATGATGTCCTAACAGGAGGCTTTAAAATTTTCTTTCTAGTGTCCTTCGTTTGGGAGAAAAATGCAAAGGTACAAGACAGCTTTTCCTTGCCAATATCTCTCTTTTGCAAAGAGCTGCGCATTGGAAAATTCAGGGCTATGCCGTGTAGATGATGTCCTAACAGGAGGCTTTAAAATTTTCTTTCTAGTGTCCTTCGTTTGGGAGAAAAATGCAAAGGTACAAGACAGCTTTTCCTTGCCAATATCTCTCTTTTGCAAAGAGCTGCGCATTGGAAAATTCAGGGCTATGCCGTGTAGATGATGGCCTAACAGGAGGCTTTAAAATTTTCTTTCTAGTGTCCTTCGTTTGGGAGAAAAATGCAAAGGTACAAGACAGCTTTTCCTTGCCAATATCTCTCTTTTGCAAAGAGCTGCGCATTGGAAAATTCAGGGCTATGCCGTGTAGATGATGTCCTAACAGGAGGCTTTAAAATTTTCTTTCTAGTGTCCTTCGTTTGGGAGAAAAATGCAAAGGTACAAGACAGCTTTTCCTTGCCAATATCTCTCTTTTGCAAAGAGCTGCGCATTGGAAAATTCAGGGCTATGCCGTGTAGATGATGGCCTAACAGGAGGCTTTAAAATTTTCTTTCTAGTGTCCTTCGTTTGGGAGAAAAATGCAAAGGTACAAGACAGCTTTTCCTTGCCAATATCTCTCTTTTGCAAAGAGCTGCGCATTGGAAAATTCAGGGCTATGCCGTGTAGATGATGTCCTAACAGGAGGCTTTAGAATTTTCTTTCTAGTGTCCTTCGTTTGGGAGAAAAATGCAAAGGTACAAGACAGCTTTTCCTTGCCAATATCTCTCTTTTGCAAAGAGCTGCGCATTGGAAAATTCAGGGCTATACCGTGTAGATGAAGCACTAACAGGAGGCTTTAAAATTTTCATTCTAGTGTCCTTCGTTTGGGAGAAAAATCCAATGGTACAAGACAGCTTTTCCTTGCCAATATCTCTCTTTTGCAAAGAGCTGCGCATTGGAAAATTCAGGGCTATGCCGTGTAGATGAAGCACTAACAGGAGGCTTTAAAATTTTCATTCTAGTGTCCTTCGTTTGGGAGAAAAATCCAATGGTACAAGACAGCTTTTCCTTGCCAATATCTCTCTTTTGCAAAGAGCTGCGCATTGGAAAATTCAGGGCTATGCCGTGTAGATGATGTCCTAACAGGAGGCTTTAAAATTTTCTTTCTAGTGTCCTTCGTTTGGGAGAAAAATGCAAAGGTACAAGACAGCTTTTCCTTGCCAATATCTCTCTTTTGCAAAGAGCTGCGCATTGGAAAATTCAGGGCTATGCCGTGTAGATGATGTCCTAACAGGAGGCTTTAAAATTTTCTTTCTAGTGTCCTTCGTTTGGGAGAAAAATGCAAAGGTACAAGACAGCTTTTCCTTGCCAATATCTCTCTTTTGCAAAGAGCTGCGCATTGGAAAATTCAGGGCTATGCCGTGTAGATGATGGCCTAACAGGAGGCTTTAAAATTTTCTTTCTAGTGTCCTTCGTTTGGGAGAAAAATGCAAAGGTACAAGACAGCTTTTCCTTGCCAATATCTCTCTTTTGCAAAGAGCTGCGCATTGGAAAATTCAGGGCTATGCCGTGTAGATGATGTCCTAACAGGAGGCTTTAAAATTTTCTTTCTAGTGTCCTTCGTTTGGGAGAAAAATGCAAAGGTACAAGACAGCTTTTCCTTGCCAATATCTCTCTTTTGCAAAGAGCTGCGCATTGGAAAATTCAGGGCTATGCCGTGTAGATGATGGCCTAACAGGAGGCTTTAAAATTTTCTTTCTAGTGTCCTTCGTTTGGGAGAAAAATGCAAAGGTACAAGACAGCTTTTCCTTGCCAATATCTCTCTTTTGCAAAGAGCTGCGCATTGGAAAATTCAGGGCTATGCCGTGTAGATGATGTCCTAACAGGAGGCTTTAGAATTTTCTTTCTAGTGTCCTTCGTTTGGGAGAAAAATGCAAAGGTACAAGACAGCTTTTCCTTGCCAATATCTCTCTTTTGCAAAGAGCTGCGCATTGGAAAATTCAGGGCTATGCCGTGTAGATGATGGCCTAACAGGAGGCTTTAAAATTTTCTTTCTAGTGTTCTTCGTTTGGGAGAAAAATGCAAAGGTACAAGACAGCTTTTCCTTGCCAATATCTCTCTTTTGCAAAGAGCTGCGCATTGGTAAATTCAGGGCTATGCCGTGTAGATGATGGCCTAACAGGAGGCTTTAAAATTTTCTTTCTAGTGTCCTTCGTTTGGGAGAAAAATGCAAAGGTACAAGACAGCTTTTCCTTGGCAATATCTCTCTTTTGCAAAGAGCTGCGCATTGGAAAATTCAGGGCTATACCGTGTAGATGAAGCACTAACAGGAGGCTTTAAAATTTTCATTCTAGTGTCCTTCGTTTGGGAGAAAAATCCAATGGTACAAGACAGCTTTTCCTTGCCAATATCTCTCTTTTGCAAAGAGCTGCGCATTGGAAAATTCAGGGCTATGCCGTGTAGATGATGGCCTAACAGGAGGCTTTAAAATTTTCTTTCTAGTGTCCTTCGTTTGGGAGAAAAATGCAAAGGTACAAGACAGCTTTTCCTTGCCAATATCTCTCTTTTGCAAAGAGCTACGCATTGGAAAATTCAGGGCTTTACCGTGTAGATGAAGCACTAACAGGAGGCTTTAAAATTTTCATTCTAGTGTCCTTCGTTCGGGAGAAAAATCCAATGGTACAAGACAGCTTTTCCTTGCCAATATCTCTCTTTTGCAAAGAGCTGCGCTTTGGAAAATTCAGGGCTATGCCGTGTAGATGATGGCCTAACAGGAGGCTTTAAAATTTTCTTTCTAGTCTCCTTCGTTTGGGAGAAAAATGCAAAGGTACAAGACAGCTTTTCCTTGCCAATATCTCTCTTTTGCAAAGAGCTGCGCATTGGAAAATTCAGGGCTATGCCGTGTAGATGATGGCCTAACAGGAGGCTTTAAAATTTTCTTTCTAGTGTTATTCGTTTGGGAGAAAAATGCAAAGGTACAAGACAGCTTTTCCTTGCCAATATCTCTCTTTTGCAAAGAGCTACGCATTGGAAAATTCAGGGCTATACCGTGTAGATGATGGCCTAACAGGAGGCTTTAAAATTTTCTTTCTAGTGTTCTTCGTTTGGGAGAAAAATGCAAAGGTACAAGACAGCTTTTCCTTGCCAATATCTCTCTTTTGCAAAGAGCTACGCATTGGAAAATTCAGGGCTATACCGTGTAGATGATGGCCTAACAGGAGGCTTTAAAATTTTCTTTCTAGTGTTCTTCGTTTGGGAGAAAAATGTAAAGGTACAAGACAGCTTTTCCTTGCCAATATCTCTCTTTTGCAAAGAGCTGCGCATTGGAAAATTCAGGGCTATGCCGTGTAGATGATGTCCTAACAGGAGGCTTTAAAATTTTCTTTCTAGTGTCCTTCGTTTGGGAGAAAAATGCAAAGGTACAAGACAGCTTTTCCTTGCCAATATCTCTCTTTTGCAAAGAGCTGCGCATTGAAAAATTCAGGGCTATGCCGTGTAGATGATGGCCTAACAGGAGGCTTTAAAATTTTCTTTCTAGTGTCCTTCGTTTGGGAGAAAAATGCAAAGGTACAAGACAGCTTTTCCTTGCCAATATCTCTCTTTTGCAAAGAGCTGCGCATTGGAAAATTCAGGGCTATGCCGTGTAGATGATGTCCTAACAGGAGGCTTTAGAATTTTCTTTCTAGTGTCCTTCGTTTGGGAGAAAAATGCAAAGGTACAAGACAGCTTTTCCTTGCCAATATCTCTCTTTTGCAAAGAGCTGCGCATTGGAAAATTCAGGGCTATGCCGTGTAGATGATGGCCTAACAGGAGGCTTTAAAATTTTCTTTCTAGTGTTCTTCGTTTGGGAGAAAAATGCAAAGGTACAAGACAGCTTTTCCTTGCCAATATCTCTCTTTTGCAAAGAGCTGCGCATTGGTAAATTCAGGGCTATGCCGTGTAGATGATGGCCTAACAGGAGGCTTTAAAATTTTCTTTCTAGTGTCCTTCGTTTGGGAGAAAAATGCAAAGGTACAAGACAGCTTTTCCTTGCCAATATCTCTCTTTTGCAAAGAGCTGCGCATTGGAAAATTCAGGGCTATGCCGTGTAGATGATGGCCTAACAGGAGGCTTTAAAATTTTCTTTCTAGTGTCCTTCGTTTGGGAGAAAAATGCAAAGGTACAAGACAGCTTTTCCTTGCCAATATCTCTCTTTTGCAAAGAGCTGCGCATTGGAAAATTCAGGGCTATGCCGTGTAGATGATGTCCTAACAGGAGGCTTTAAAATTTTCTTTCTAGTGTCCTTCGTTTGGGAGAAAAATGCAAAGGTACAAGACAGCTTTTCCTTGCCAATATCTCTCTTTTGCAAAGAGCTGCGCATTGGAAAATTCAGGGCTATGCCGTGTAGATGATGGCCTAACAGGAGGCTTTAAAATTTTCTTTCTAGTGTCCTTCGTTTGGGAGAAAAATGCAAAGGTACAAGACAGCTTTTCCTTGCCAATATCTCTCTTTTGCAAAGAGCTGCGCATTGGAAAATTCAGGGCTATGCCGTGTAGATGATGTCCTAACAGGAGGCTTTAAAATTTTCTTTCTAGTGTCCTTCGTTTGGGAGAAAAATGCAAAGGTACAAGACAGCTTTTCCTTGCCAATATCTCTCTTTTGCAAAGAGCTGCGCATTGGAAAATTCAGGGCTATGCCGTGTAGATGATGGCCTAACAGGAGGCTTTAAAATTTTCTTTCTAGTGTCCTTCGTTTGGGAGAAAAATGCAAAGGTACAAGACAGCTTTTCCTTGCCAATATCTCTCTTTTGCAAAGAGCTACTCATTGGAAAATTCAGGGCTATGCCGTGTAGATGATGGCCTAACAGGAGGCTTTAAAATTTTCTTTCTAGTGTCCTTCGTTTGGGAGAAAAATGCAAAGGTACAAGACAGCTTTTCCTTGCCAATATCTCTCTTTTGCAAAGAGCTGCGCATTGGAAAATTCAGGGCTATGCCGTGTAGATGATGTCCTAACAGGAGGCTTTAAAATTTTCTTTCTAGTGTCCTTCGTTTGGGAGAAAAATGCAAAGGTACAAGACAGCTTTTCCTTGCCAATATCTCTCTTTTGCAAAGAGCTGCGCATTGGAAAATTCAGGGCTATGCCGTGTAGATGATGGCCTAACAGGAGGCTTTAAAATTTTCTTTCTAGTGTCCTTCATTTGGGAGAAAAATGCAAAGGTACAAGACAGCTTTTCCTTGCCAATATCTCTCTTTTGCAAAGAGCTGCGCATTGGAAAATTCAGGGCTATGCCGTGTAGATGATGTCCTAACAGGAGGCTTTAGAATTTTCTTTCTAGTGTCCTTCGTTTGGGAGAAAAATGCAAAGGTACAAGACAGCTTTTCCTTGCCAATATCTCTCTTTTGCAAAGAGCTGCGCATTGGAAAATTCAGGGCTATGCCGTGTAGATGATGGCCTAACAGGAGGCTTTAAAATTTTCTTTCTAGTGTTCTTCGTTTGGGAGAAAAATGCAAAGGTACAAGACAGCTTTTCCTTGCCAATATCTCTCTTTTGCAAAGAGCTGCGCATTGGAAAATTCAGGGCTATACCGTGTAGATGAAGCACTAACAGGAGGCTTTAAAATTTTCATTCTAGTGTCCTTCGTTTGGGAGAAAAATCCAATGGTACAAGACAGCTTTTCCTTGCCAATATCTCTCTTTTGCAAAGAGCTGCGCATTGGAAAATTCAGGGCTATGCCGTGTAGATGATGTCCTAACAGGAGGCTTTAAAATTTTCTTTCTAGTGTCCTTCGTTTGGGAGAAAAATGCAAAGGTACAAGACAGCTTTTCCTTGCCAATATCTCTCTTTTGCAAAGAGCTGCGCATTGGAAAATTCAGGGCTATGCCGTGTAGATGATGTCCTAACAGGAGGCTTTAAAATTTTCTTTCTAGTGTCCTTCGTTTGGGAGAAAAATGCAAAGGTACAAGACAGCTTTTCCTTGCCAATATCTCTCTTTTGCAAAGAGCTGCGCATTGGAAAATTCAGGGCTATGCCGTGTAGATGATGGCCTAACAGGAGGCTTTAAAATTTTCTTTCTAGTGTCCTTCGTTTGGGAGAAAAATGCAAAGGTACAAGACAGCTTTTCCTTGCCAATATCTCTCTTTTGCAAAGAGCTGCGCATTGGAAAATTCAGGGCTATGCCGTGTAGATGATGTCCTAACAGGAGGCTTTAAAATTTTCTTTCTAGTGTCCTTCGTTTGGGAGAAAAATGCAAAGGTACAAGACAGCTTTTCCTTGCCAATATCTCTCTTTTGCAAAGAGCTGCGCATTGGAAAATTCAGGGCTATGCCGTGTAGATGATGGCCTAACAGGAGGCTTTAAAATTTTCTTTCTAGTGTCCTTCGTTTGGGAGAAAAATGCAAAGGTACAAGACAGCTTTTCCTTGCCAATATCTCTCTTTTGCAAAGAGCTGCGCATTGGAAAATTCAGGGCTATGCCGTGTAGATGATGTCCTAACAGGAGGCTTTAGAATTTTCTTTCTAGTGTCCTTCGTTTGGGAGAAAAATGCAAAGGTACAAGACAGCTTTTCCTTGCCAATATCTCTCTTTTGCAAAGAGCTGCGCATTGGAAAATTCAGGGCTATACCGTGTAGATGAAGCACTAACAGGAGGCTTTAAAATTTTCATTCTAGTGTCCTTCGTTTGGGAGAAAAATCCAATGGTACAAGACAGCTTTTCCTTGCCAATATCTCTCTTTTGCAAAGAGCTGCGCATTGGAAAATTCAGGGCTATGCCGTGTAGATGAAGCACTAACAGGAGGCTTTAAAATTTTCATTCTAGTGTCCTTCGTTTGGGAGAAAAATCCAATGGTACAAGACAGCTTTTCCTTGCCAATATCTCTCTTTTGCAAAGAGCTGCGCATTGGAAAATTCAGGGCTATGCCGTGTAGATGATGTCCTAACAGGAGGCTTTAAAATTTTCTTTCTAGTGTCCTTCGTTTGGGAGAAAAATGCAAAGGTACAAGACAGCTTTTCCTTGCCAATATCTCTCTTTTGCAAAGAGCTGCGCATTGGAAAATTCAGGGCTATGCCGTGTAGATGATGTCCTAACAGGAGGCTTTAAAATTTTCTTTCTAGTGTCCTTCGTTTGGGAGAAAAATGCAAAGGTACAAGACAGCTTTTCCTTGCCAATATCTCTCTTTTGCAAAGAGCTGCGCATTGGAAAATTCAGGGCTATGCCGTGTAGATGATGGCCTAACAGGAGGCTTTAAAATTTTCTTTCTAGTGTCCTTCGTTTGGGAGAAAAATGCAAAGGTACAAGACAGCTTTTCCTTGCCAATATCTCTCTTTTGCAAAGAGCTGCGCATTGGAAAATTCAGGGCTATGCCGTGTAGATGATGTCCTAACAGGAGGCTTTAAAATTTTCTTTCTAGTGTCCTTCGTTTGGGAGAAAAATGCAAAGGTACAAGACAGCTTTTCCTTGCCAATATCTCTCTTTTGCAAAGAGCTGCGCATTGGAAAATTCAGGGCTATGCCGTGTAGATGATGGCCTAACAGGAGGCTTTAAAATTTTCTTTCTAGTGTCCTTCGTTTGGGAGAAAAATGCAAAGGTACAAGACAGCTTTTCCTTGCCAATATCTCTCTTTTGCAAAGAGCTGCGCATTGGAAAATTCAGGGCTATGCCGTGTAGATGATGTCCTAACAGGAGGCTTTAGAATTTTCTTTCTAGTGTCCTTCGTTTGGGAGAAAAATGCAAAGGTACAAGACAGCTTTTCCTTGCCAATATCTCTCTTTTGCAAAGAGCTGCGCATTGGAAAATTCAGGGCTATGCCGTGTAGATGATGGCCTAACAGGAGGCTTTAAAATTTTCTTTCTAGTGTTCTTCGTTTGGGAGAAAAATGCAAAGGTACAAGACAGCTTTTCCTTGCCAATATCTCTCTTTTGCAAAGAGCTGCGCATTGGTAAATTCAGGGCTATGCCGTGTAGATGATGGCCTAACAGGAGGCTTTAAAATTTTCTTTCTAGTGTCCTTCGTTTGGGAGAAAAATGCAAAGGTACAAGACAGCTTTTCCTTGGCAATATCTCTCTTTTGCAAAGAGCTGCGCATTGGAAAATTCAGGGCTATACCGTGTAGATGAAGCACTAACAGGAGGCTTTAAAATTTTCATTCTAGTGTCCTTCGTTTGGGAGAAAAATCCAATGGTACAAGACAGCTTTTCCTTGCCAATATCTCTCTTTTGCAAAGAGCTGCGCATTGGAAAATTCAGGGCTATGCCGTGTAGATGATGGCCTAACAGGAGGCTTTAAAATTTTCTTTCTAGTGTCCTTCGTTTGGGAGAAAAATGCAAAGGTACAAGACAGCTTTTCCTTGCCAATATCTCTCTTTTGCAAAGAGCTACGCATTGGAAAATTCAGGGCTTTACCGTGTAGATGAAGCACTAACAGGAGGCTTTAAAATTTTCATTCTAGTGTCCTTCGTTCGGGAGAAAAATCCAATGGTACAAGACAGCTTTTCCTTGCCAATATCTCTCTTTTGCAAAGAGCTGCGCTTTGGAAAATTCAGGGCTATGCCGTGTAGATGATGGCCTAACAGGAGGCTTTAAAATTTTCTTTCTAGTCTCCTTCGTTTGGGAGAAAAATGCAAAGGTACAAGACAGCTTTTCCTTGCCAATATCTCTCTTTTGCAAAGAGCTGCGCATTGGAAAATTCAGGGCTATGCCGTGTAGATGATGGCCTAACAGGAGGCTTTAAAATTTTCTTTCTAGTGTTATTCGTTTGGGAGAAAAATGCAAAGGTACAAGACAGCTTTTCCTTGCCAATATCTCTCTTTTGCAAAGAGCTACGCATTGGAAAATTCAGGGCTATACCGTGTAGATGATGGCCTAACAGGAGGCTTTAAAATTTTCTTTCTAGTGTTCTTCGTTTGGGAGAAAAATGCAAAGGTACAAGACAGCTTTTCCTTGCCAATATCTCTCTTTTGCAAAGAGCTACGCATTGGAAAATTCAGGGCTATACCGTGTAGATGATGGCCTAACAGGAGGCTTTAAAATTTTCTTTCTAGTGTTCTTCGTTTGGGAGAAAAATGTAAAGGTACAAGACAGCTTTTCCTTGCCAATATCTCTCTTTTGCAAAGAGCTGCGCATTGGAAAATTCAGGGCTATGCCGTGTAGATGATGTCCTAACAGGAGGCTTTAAAATTTTCTTTCTAGTGTCCTTCGTTTGGGAGAAAAATGCAAAGGTACAAGACAGCTTTTCCTTGCCAATATCTCTCTTTTGCAAAGAGCTGCGCATTGAAAAATTCAGGGCTATGCCGTGTAGATGATGGCCTAACAGGAGGCTTTAAAATTTTCTTTCTAGTGTCCTTCGTTTGGGAGAAAAATGCAAAGGTACAAGACAGCTTTTCCTTGCCAATATCTCTCTTTTGCAAAGAGCTACGCATTGGAAAATTCAGGGCTATACCGTGTAGATGAAGCACTAACAGGAGGCTTTAAAATTTTCATTCTAGTGTCCTTCGTTTGGGAGAAAAATCCAATGGTACAAGACTGCTTTTCCTTGCCAATATCTCTCTTTTGCAAAGAGCTGCGCATTGGAAAATTCAGGCCTATGCCGTGTAGATGATGGCCTAACAGGAGGCTTTAAAATTTTCTTTCTAGTGTCCTTCGTTTGGGAGAAAAATGCAAAGGTACAAGACAGCTTTTCCTTGCCAATATCTCTCTTTTGCAAAGAGCTGCGCATTGGAGAATTCAGGGCTATGCCGTGTAGATGATGTCCTAACAGGAGGCTTTAAAATTTTCTTTCTAGTGTCCTTCGTTTGGGAGAAAAATGCAAAGGTACAAGACAGCTTTTCCTTGCCAATATCTCTCTTTTGCAAAGAGCTGCGCATTGGAAAATTCAGGGCTATGCCGTGTAGATGATGTCCTAAAAGGAGGCTTTAAAATTTTCTTTCTAGTGTCCTTCGTTTGGGAGAAAAATGCAAAGGTACAAGACAGCTTTTCCTTGCCAATATCTCTCTTTTGCAAAGAGCTGCGCATTGGAAAATTCAGGGCTATGCCGTGTAGATGATGGCCTAACAGGAGGCTTTAAAATTTTCTTTCTAGTGTCCTTCGTTTGGGAGAAAAATGCAAAGGTACAAGACAGCTTTACCTTGCCAATATCTCTCTTTTGCAAAGAGCTGCGCATTGGAAAATTCAGGGCTATGCCGTGTAGATGATGTCCTAACAGGAGGCTTTAAAATTTTCTTTCTAGTGTCCTTCGTTTGGGAGAAAAATGCAAAGGTACAAGACAGCTTTTCCTTGCCAATATCTCTCTTTTGCAAAGAGCTGCGCATTGGAAAATTCAGGGCTATGCCGTGTAGATGATGTCCTAACAGGAGGCTTTAAAATTTTCTTTCTAGTGTCCTTCGTTTGGGAGAAAAATGCAAAGGTACAAGACAGCTTTTCCTTGCCAATATCTCTCTTTTGCAAAGAGCTGCGCATTGGAAAATTCAGGGCTATGCCGTGTAGATGATGGCCTAACAGGAGGCTTTAAAATTTTCTTTCTAGTGTCCTTCGTTTGGGAGAAAAATGCAAGGGTACAAGACAGCTTTTCCTTGCCAATATCTCTCTTTTGCAAAGAGCTGCGCATTGGAAAATTCAGGGCTATGCCGTGTAGATGATGTCCTAACAGGAGGCTTTAGAATTTTCTTTCTAGTGTCCTTCGTTTGGGAGAAAAATGCAAAGGTACAAGACAGCTTTTCCTTGCCAATATCTCTCTTTTGCAAAGAGCTGCGCATTGGAAAATTCAGGGCTATGCCGTGTAGATGATGGCCTAACAGGAGGCTTTAAAATTTTCTTTCTAGTGTTCTTCGTTTGGGAGAAAAATGCAAAGGTACAAGACAGCTTTTCCTTGCCAATATCTCTCTTTTGCAAAGAGCTGCGCATTGGTAAATTCAGGGCTATGCCGTGTAGATGATGGCCTAACAGGAGGCTTTAAAATTTTCTTTCTAGTGTCCTTCGTTTGGGAGAAAAATGCAAAGGTACAAGACAGCTTTTCCTTGCCAATATCTCTCTTTTGCAAAGAGCTGCGCATTGGAAAATTCAGGGCTATGCCGTGTAGATGATGGCCTAACAGGAGGCTTTAAAATTTTCTTTCTAGTGTCCTTCGTTTGGGAGAAAAATGCAAAGGTACAAGACAGCTTTTCCTTGCCAATATCTCTCTTTTGCAAAGAGCTGCGCATTGGAAAATTCAGGGCTATGCCGTGTAGATGATGTCCTAACAGGAGGCTTTAAAATTTTCTTTCTAGTGTCCTTCGTTTGGGAGAAAAATGCAAAGGTACAAGACAGCTTTTCCTTGCCAATATCTCTCTTTTGCAAAGAGCTGCGCATTGGAAAATTCAGGGCTATGCCGTGTAGATGATGGCCTAACAGGAGGCTTTAAAATTTTCTTTCTAGTGTCCTTCGTTTGGGAGAAAAATGCAAAGGTACAAGACAGCTTTTCCTTGCCAATATCTCTCTTTTGCAAAGAGCTGCGCATTGGAAAATTCAGGGCTATGCCGTGTAGATGATGTCCTAACAGGAGGCTTTAAAATTTTCTTTCTAGTGTCCTTCGTTTGGGAGAAAAATGCAAAGGTACAAGACAGCTTTTCCTTGCCAATATCTCTCTTTTGCAAAGAGCTGCGCATTGGAAAATTCAGGGCTATGCCGTGTAGATGATGGCCTAACAGGAGGCTTTAAAATTTTCTTTCTAGTGTCCTTCGTTTGGGAGAAAAATGCAAAGGTACAAGACAGCTTTTCCTTGCCAATATCTCTCTTTTGCAAAGAGCTACTCATTGGAAAATTCAGGGCTATGCCGTGTAGATGATGGCCTAACAGGAGGCTTTAAAATTTTCTTTCTAGTGTCCTTCGTTTGGGAGAAAAATGCAAAGGTACAAGACAGCTTTTCCTTGCCAATATCTCTCTTTTGCAAAGAGCTACGCATTGGAAAATTCAGGGCTATACCGTGTAGATAAAGCACTAACAGGAGGCTTTAAAATTTTCATTCTAGTGTCCTTCGTTTGGGAGAAAAATCCAATGGTACAAGACAGCTTTTCCTTGCCAATATCTCTCTTTTGCAAAGAGCTGCGCATTGGAAAATTCAGGGCTATGCCGTGTAGATGATGGCCTAACAGGAGGCTTTAAAATTTTCTTTCTAGTGTCCTTCGTTTGGGAGAAAAATGCAAAGGTACAAGACAGCTTTTCCTTGCCAATATCTCTCTTTTGCAAAGAGCTGCGCATTGGAAAATTCAGGGCTATGCCGTGTAGATGATGTCCTAACAGGAGGCTTTAAAATTTTCTTTCTAGTGTCCTTCGTTTGGGAGAAAAATGCAAAGGTACAAGACAGCTTTTCCTTGCCAATATCTCTCTTTTGCAAAGAGCTGCGCATTGGAAAATTCAGGGCTATGCCGTGTAGATGATGGCCTAACAGGAGGCTTTAAAATTTTCTTTCTAGTGTCCTTCGTTTGGGAGAAAAATGCAAAGGTACAAGACAGCTTTTCCTTGCCAATATCTCTCTTTTGCAAAGAGCTGCGCATTGGAAAATTCAGGGCTATGCCGTGTAGATGATGTCCTAACAGGAGGCTTTAAAAAAAATTTTCTAGTGTCCTTCGTTTGGGAGAAAAATGCAAAGGTACAAGACAGCTTTTCCTTGCCAATATCTCTTTTGCAAAGAGCTGCGCATTGGAAAATTCAGGGCTATGCCGTGTAGATGATGTCCTAACAGGAGGCTTTAGAATTTTCTTTCTAGTGTCCTTCGTTTGGGAGAAAAATGCAAAGGTACAAGACAGCTTTTCCTTGCCAATATCTCTCTTTTGCAAAGAGCTGCGCATTGGAAAATTCAGGGCTATGCCGTGTAGATGATGGCCTAACAGGAGGCTTTAAAATTTTCTTTCTAGTGTCCTTCGTTTGGGAGAAAAATGCAAAGGTACAAGACAGCTTTTCCTTGCCAATATCTCTCTTTTGCAAAGAGCTACTCATTGGAAAATTCAGGGCTATGCCGTGTAGATGATGGCCTAACAGGAGGCTTTAAAATTTTCTTTCTAGTGTCCTTCGTTTGGGAGAAAAATGCAAAGGTACAAGACAGCTTTTCCTTGCCAATATCTCTCTTTTGCAAAAAGCTACGCATTGGAAAATTCAGGGCTATACCGTGTAGATGAAGCACTAACAGGAGGCTTTAAAATTTTCATTCTAGTGTCCTTCGTTTGGGAGAAAAATCCAATGGTACAAGACAGCTTTTCCTTGCCAATATCTCTCTTTTGCAAAGAGCTGCGCATTGGAAAATTCAGGGCTATGCCGTGTAGATGATGGCCTAACAGGAGGCTTTAAAATTTTCTTTCTAGTGTCCTTCGTTTGGGAGAAAAATGCAAAGGTACAAGACAGCTTTTCCTTGCCAATATCTCTCTTTTGCAAAGAGCTGCGCATTGGAAAATTCAGGGCTATGCCGTGTAGATGATGTCCTAACAGGAGGCTTTAAAATTTTCTTTCTAGTGTCCTTCGTTTGGGAGAAAAATGCAAAGGTACAAGACAGCTTTTCCTTGCCAATATCTCTCTTTTGCAAAGAGCTGCGCATTGGAAAATTCAGGGCTATGCCGTGTAGATGATGGCCTAACAGGAGGCTTTAAAATTTTCTTTCTAGTGTCCTTCGTTTGGGAGAAAAAT